>NC_135176.1:34888616-34949860 GCF_041146795.1 Maylandia zebra | reverse complement strand
GTAAGACAAAAAAGTCAGAAAGAAAAGCTAAGAAGAGAAAAGTATAAATAGAGGACAAACCAGTCCCTACCCTCATTGAGCCCAGCCTGATGAAGGCGAAGTAACGCCGAAACGTCGCGACGGGCTCAATAGAACAACTAATGGCCACTACTACCCAATGATGGGCAATTTTTTGATCCGGGGGCATCAGTGCCTACCCCAGTCGAGTGAGCGTGCATCAGGGGACCCAGACTTCTGCCTGGGACCCCTTTCTTTCCCCAAACCCTTACCAGCCAGGTCCCGGTGGGGTGGGTGATGCCCCTACCCACATCTCCTACCCTAACCTTAACCTATCCCCCCCTCCCTGTCCCAAACCCCAGAAAAAACAGAAAAAAAGCCTAAAAAAATGGAAAAACAAAAAACAGAAAAAGAAGCCTAAATAGAGTGGTTACTAAGGATGGGGGTGCCAGAAAAACAAGTTGATAGACAGAGTGGACTAAGGAATAGGGGGTGCCATAAAGAAAAAGGATAGAAAGAAAGCTCCCAAGTAGGGTTGAGAAGAGAAAAAAAGAGAGAGAGTAAGAAAGCTCCCCAAGTAGGGTTGAGAGGAAAAGAGAAAAGTCACGTAAAAACAGAAAAAGTGACAGAGAGAAAAATAGAAAAAACTAAGTACAGAAAAACTTAAAAAGCCAAGAAAAAACCTAAGTAAAGAAGAAACAGAAAAAAGTAAGACAAAAAAGTCAGAAAGAAAAGCTAAGAAGAGAAAAGTATAAATAGAGGACAAACCAGTCCCTACCCTCATTGAGCCCAGCCTGATGAAGGCGAAGTAACGCCGAAACGTCGCGACGGGCTCAATAGAACAACTAATGGCCACTACTACCCAATGATGGGCAATTTTTTGATCCGGGGGCATCAGTGCCTACCCCAGTCGAGTGAGCGTGCATCAGGGGACCCAGACTTCTGCCTGGGACCCCTTTCTTTCCCCAAACCCTTACCAGCCAGGTCCCGGTGGGGTGGGTGATGCCCCTACCCACATCTCCTACCCTAACCTTAACCTATCCCCCCCTCCCTGTCCCAAACCCCAGAAAAAACAGAAAAAAAGCCTAAAAAAATGGAAAAACAAAAAACAGAAAAAGAAGCCTAAATAGAGTGGTTACTAAGGATGGGGGTGCCAGAAAAACAAGTTGATAGACAGAGTGGACTAAGGAATAGGGGGTGCCATAAAGAAAAAGGATAGAAAGAAAGCTCCCCAAGTAGGGTTGAGAAGAGAAAAAAAGAGAGAGAGTAAGAAAGCTCCCCAAGTAGGGTTGAGAGGAAAAGAGAAAAGTCACGTAAAAACAGAAAAAGTGACAGAGAGAAAAATAGAAAAAACTAAGTACAGAAAAACTTAAAAAGCCAAGAAAAAACCTAAGTAAAGAAGAAACAGAAAAAAGTAAGACAAAAAAGTCAGAAAGAAAAGCTAAGAAGAGAAAAGTATAAATAGAGGACAAACCAGTCCCTACCCTCATTGAGCCCAGCCTGATGAAGGCGAAGTAACGCCGAAACGTCGCGACGGGCTCAATAGAACAACTAATGGCCACTACTACCCAATGATGGGCAATTTTTTGATCCGGGGGCATCAGTGCCTACCCCAGTCGAGTGAGCGTGCATCAGGGGACCCAGACTTCTGCCTGGGACCCCTTTCTTTCCCCAAACCCTTACCAGCCAGGTCCCGGTGGGGTGGGTGATGCCCCTACCCACATCTCCTACCCTAACCTTAACCTATCCCCCCCTCCCTGTCCCAAACCCCAGAAAAAACAGAAAAAAAGCCTAAAAAAATGGAAAAACAAAAAACAGAAAAAGAAGCCTAAATAGAGTGGTTACTAAGGATGGGGGTGCCAGAAAAACAAGTTGATAGACAGAGTGGACTAAGGAATAGGGGGTGCCATAAAGAAAAAGGATAGAAAGAAAGCTCCCCAAGTAGGGTTGAGAAGAGAAAAAAAGAGAGAGAGTAAGAAAGCTCCCCAAGTAGGGTTGAGAGGAAAAGAGAAAAGTCACGTAAAAACAGAAAAAGTGACAGAGAGAAAAATAGAAAAAACTAAGTACAGAAAACTTAAAAAGCCAAGAAAAAACCTAAGTAAAGAAGAAACAGAAAAAAGTAAGACAAAAAAGTCAGAAAGAAAAGCTAAGAAGAGAAAAGTATAAATAGAGGACAAACCAGTCCCTACCCTCATTGAGCCCAGCCTGATGAAGGCGAAGTAACGCCGAAACGTCGCGACGGGCTCAATAGAACAACTAATGGCCACTACTACCCAATGATGGGCAATTTTTTGATCCGGGGGCATCAGTGCCTACCCCAGTCGAGTGAGCGTGCATCAGGGGACCCAGACTTCTGCCTGGGACCCCTTTCTTTCCCCAAACCCTTACCAGCCAGGTCCCGGTGGGGTGGGTGATGCCCCTACCCACATCTCCTACCCTAACCTTAACCTATCCCCCCCTCCCTGTCCCAAACCCCAGAAAAAACAGAAAAAAAGCCTAAAAAAATGGAAAAACAAAAAACAGAAAAAGAAGCCTAAATAGAGTGGTTACTAAGGATGGGGGTGCCAGAAAAACAAGTTGATAGACAGAGTGGACTAAGGAATAGGGGGTGCCATAAAGAAAAAGGATAGAAAGAAAGCTCCCCAAGTAGGGTTGAGAAGAGAAAAAAAGAGAGAGAGTAAGAAAGCTCCCCAAGTAGGGTTGAGAGGAAAAGAGAAAAGTCACGTAAAAACAGAAAAAGTGACAGAGAGAAAAATAGAAAAAACTAAGTACAGAAAAACTTAAAAAGCCAAGAAAAAACCTAAGTAAAGAAGAAACAGAAAAAAGTAAGACAAAAAAGTCAGAAAGAAAAGCTAAGAAGAGAAAAGTATAAATAGAGGACAAACCAGTCCCTACCCTCATTGAGCCCAGCCTGATGAAGGCGAAGTAACGCCGAAACGTCGCGACGGGCTCAATAGAACAACTAATGGCCACTACTACCCAATGATGGGCAATTTTTTGATCCGGGGGCATCAGTGCCTACCCCAGTCGAGTGAGCGTGCATCAGGGGACCCAGACTTCTGCCTGGGACCCCTTTCTTTCCCCAAACCCTTACCAGCCAGGTCCCGGTGGGGTGGGTGATGCCCCTACCCACATCTCCTACCCTAACCTTAACCTATCCCCCCCTCCCTGTCCCAAACCCCAGAAAAAACAGAAAAAAAGCCTAAAAAAATGGAAAAACAAAAAACAGAAAAAGAAGCCTAAATAGAGTGGTTACTAAGGATGGGGGTGCCAGAAAAACAAGTTGATAGACAGAGTGGACTAAGGAATAGGGGGTGCCATAAAGAAAAAGGATAGAAAGAAAGCTCCCCAAGTAGGGTTGAGAAGAGAAAAAAAGAGAGAGAGTAAGAAAGCTCCCCAAGTAGGGTTGAGAGGAAAAGAGAAAAGTCACGTAAAAACAGAAAAAGTGACAGAGAGAAAAATAGAAAAAACTAAGTACAGAAAAACTTAAAAAGCCAAGAAAAAACCTAAGTAAAGAAGAAACAGAAAAAAGTAAGACAAAAAAGTCAGAAAGAAAAGCTAAGAAGAGAAAAGTATAAATAGAGGACAAACCAGTCCCTACCCTCATTGAGCCCAGCCTGATGAAGGCGAAGTAACGCCGAAACGTCGCGACGGGCTCAATAGAACAACTAATGGCCACTACTACCCAATGATGGGCAATTTTTTGATCCGGGGGCATCAGTGCCTACCCCAGTCGAGTGAGCGTGCATCAGGGGACCCAGACTTCTGCCTGGGACCCCTTTCTTTCCCCAAACCCTTACCAGCCAGGTCCCGGTGGGGTGGGTGATGCCCCTACCCACATCTCCTACCCTAACCTTAACCTATCCCCCCCTCCCTGTCCCAAACCCCAGAAAAAACAGAAAAAAAGCCTAAAAAAATGGAAAAACAAAAAACAGAAAAAGAAGCCTAAATAGAGTGGTTACTAAGGATGGGGGTGCCAGAAAAACAAGTTGATAGACAGAGTGGACTAAGGAATAGGGGGTGCCATAAAGAAAAAGGATAGAAAGAAAGCTCCCCAAGTAGGGTTGAGAAGAGAAAAAAAGAGAGAGAGTAAGAAAGCTCCCCAAGTAGGGTTGAGAGGAAAAGAGAAAAGTCACGTAAAAACAGAAAAAGTGACAGAGAGAAAAATAGAAAAAACTAAGTACAGAAAAACTTAAAAAGCCAAGAAAAAACCTAAGTAAAGAAGAAACAGAAAAAAGTAAGACAAAAAAGTCAGAAAGAAAAGCTAAGAAGAGAAAAGTATAAATAGAGGACAAACCAGTCCCTACCCTCATTGAGCCCAGCCTGATGAAGGCGAAGTAACGCCGAAACGTCGCGACGGGCTCAATAGAACAACTAATGGCCACTACTACCCAATGATGGGCAATTTTTTGATCCGGGGGCATCAGTGCCTACCCCAGTCGAGTGAGCGTGCATCAGGGGACCCAGACTTCTGCCTGGGACCCCTTTCTTTCCCCAAACCCTTACCAGCCAGGTCCCGGTGGGGTGGGTGATGCCCCTACCCACATCTCCTACCCTAACCTTAACCTATCCCCCCCTCCCTGTCCCAAACCCCAGAAAAAACAGAAAAAAAGCCTAAAAAAATGGAAAAACAAAAAACAGAAAAAGAAGCCTAAATAGAGTGGTTACTAAGGATGGGGGTGCCAGAAAAACAAGTTGATAGACAGAGTGGACTAAGGAATAGGGGGTGCCATAAAGAAAAAGGATAGAAAGAAAGCTCCCCAAGTAGGGTTGAGAAGAGAAAAAAAGAGAGAGAGTAAGAAAGCTCCCCAAGTAGGGTTGAGAGGAAAAGAGAAAAGTCACGTAAAAACAGAAAAAGTGACAGAGAGAAAAATAGAAAAAACTAAGTACAGAAAAACTTAAAAAGCCAAGAAAAAACCTAAGTAAAGAAGAAACAGAAAAAAGTAAGACAAAAAAGTCAGAAAGAAAAGCTAAGAAGAGAAAAGTATAAATAGAGGACAAACCAGTCCCTACCCTCATTGAGCCCAGCCTGATGAAGGCGAAGTAACGCCGAAACGTCGCGACGGGCTCAATAGAACAACTAATGGCCACTACTACCCAATGATGGGCAATTTTTTGATCCGGGGGCATCAGTGCCTACCCCAGTCGAGTGAGCGTGCATCAGGGGACCCAGACTTCTGCCTGGGACCCCTTTCTTTCCCCAAACCCTTACCAGCCAGGTCCCGGTGGGGTGGGTGATGCCCCTACCCACATCTCCTACCCTAACCTTAACCTATCCCCCCCTCCCTGTCCCAAACCCCAGAAAAAACAGAAAAAAAGCCTAAAAAAATGGAAAAACAAAAAACAGAAAAAAGAAGCCTAAATAGAGTGGTTACTAAGGATGGGGGTGCCAGAAAAACAAGTTGATAGACAGAGTGGACTAAGGAATAGGGGGTGCCATAAAGAAAAAGGATAGAAAGAAAGCTCCCCAAGTAGGGTTGAGAAGAGAAAAAAAGAGAGAGAGTAAGAAAGCTCCCCAAGTAGGGTTGAGAGGAAAAGAGAAAAGTCACGTAAAAACAGAAAAAGTGACAGAGAGAAAAATAGAAAAAACTAAGTACAGAAAAACTTAAAAAGCCAAGAAAAAACCTAAGTAAAGAAGAAACAGAAAAAAGTAAGACAAAAAAGTCAGAAAGAAAAGCTAAGAAGAGAAAAGTATAAATAGAGGACAAACCAGTCCCTACCCTCATTGAGCCCAGCCTGATGAAGGCGAAGTAACGCCGAAACGTCGCGACGGGCTCAATAGAACAACTAATGGCCACTACTACCCAATGATGGGCAATTTTTTGATCCGGGGGCATCAGTGCCTACCCCAGTCGAGTGAGCGTGCATCAGGGGACCCAGACTTCTGCCTGGGACCCCTTTCTTTCCCCAAACCCTTACCAGCCAGGTCCCGGTGGGGTGGGTGATGCCCCTACCCACATCTCCTACCCTAACCTTAACCTATCCCCCCCTCCCTGTCCCAAACCCCAGAAAAAACAGAAAAAAAGCCTAAAAAAATGGAAAAACAAAAAACAGAAAAAGAAGCCTAAATAGAGTGGTTACTAAGGATGGGGGTGCCAGAAAAACAAGTTGATAGACAGAGTGGACTAAGGAATAGGGGGTGCCATAAAGAAAAAGGATAGAAAGAAAGCTCCCCAAGTAGGGTTGAGAAGAGAAAAAAAGAGAGAGAGTAAGAAAGCTCCCCAAGTAGGGTTGAGAGGAAAAGAGAAAAGTCACGTAAAAACAGAAAAAGTGACAGAGAGAAAAATAGAAAAAACTAAGTACAGAAAAACTTAAAAAGCCAAGAAAAAACCTAAGTAAAGAAGAAACAGAAAAAAGTAAGACAAAAAAGTCAGAAAGAAAAGCTAAGAAGAGAAAAGTATAAATAGAGGACAAACCAGTCCCTACCCTCATTGAGCCCAGCCTGATGAAGGCGAAGTAACGCCGAAACGTCGCGACGGGCTCAATAGAACAACTAATGGCCACTACTACCCAATGATGGGCAATTTTTTGATCCGGGGGCATCAGTGCCTACCCCAGTCGAGTGAGCGTGCATCAGGGGACCCAGACTTCTGCCTGGGACCCCTTTCTTTCCCCAAACCCTTACCAGCCAGGTCCCGGTGGGGTGGGTGATGCCCCTACCCACATCTCCTACCCTAACCTTAACCTATCCCCCCCTCCCTGTCCCAAACCCCAGAAAAAACAGAAAAAAAGCCTAAAAAAATGGAAAAACAAAAAACAGAAAAAGAAGCCTAAATAGAGTGGTTACTAAGGATGGGGGTGCCAGAAAAACAAGTTGATAGACAGAGTGGACTAAGGAATAGGGGGTGCCATAAAGAAAAAGGATAGAAAGAAAGCTCCCCAAGTAGGGTTGAGAAGAGAAAAAAAGAGAGAGAGTAAGAAAGCTCCCCAAGTAGGGTTGAGAGGAAAAGAGAAAAGTCACGTAAAAACAGAAAAAGTGACAGAGAGAAAAATAGAAAAAACTAAGTACAGAAAAACTTAAAAAGCCAAGAAAAAACCTAAGTAAAGAAGAAACAGAAAAAAGTAAGACAAAAAAGTCAGAAAGAAAAGCTAAGAAGAGAAAAGTATAAATAGAGGACAAACCAGTCCCTACCCTCATTGAGCCCAGCCTGATGAAGGCGAAGTAACGCCGAAACGTCGCGACGGGCTCAATAGAACAACTAATGGCCACTACTACCCAATGATGGGCAATTTTTTGATCCGGGGGCATCAGTGCCTACCCCAGTCGAGTGAGCGTGCATCAGGGGACCCAGACTTCTGCCTGGGACCCCTTTCTTTCCCCAAACCCTTACCAGCCAGGTCCCGGTGGGGTGGGTGATGCCCCTACCCACATCTCCTACCCTAACCTTAACCTATCCCCCCCTCCCTGTCCCAAACCCCAGAAAAAACAGAAAAAAAGCCTAAAAAAATGGAAAAACAAAAAACAGAAAAAGAAGCCTAAATAGAGTGGTTACTAAGGATGGGGGTGCCAGAAAAACAAGTTGATAGACAGAGTGGACTAAGGAATAGGGGGTGCCATAAAGAAAAAGGATAGAAAGAAAGCTCCCCAAGTAGGGTTGAGAAGAGAAAAAAAGAGAGAGAGTAAGAAAGCTCCCCAAGTAGGGTTGAGAGGAAAAGAGAAAAGTCACGTAAAAACAGAAAAAGTGACAGAGAGAAAAATAGAAAAAACTAAGTACAGAAAAACTTAAAAAGCCAAGAAAAAACCTAAGTAAAGAAGAAACAGAAAAAAGTAAGACAAAAAAGTCAGAAAGAAAAGCTAAGAAGAGAAAAGTATAAATAGAGGACAAACCAGTCCCTACCCTCATTGAGCCCAGCCTGATGAAGGCGAAGTAACGCCGAAACGTCGCGACGGGCTCAATAGAACAACTAATGGCCACTACTACCCAATGATGGGCAATTTTTTGATCCGGGGGCATCAGTGCCTACCCCAGTCGAGTGAGCGTGCATCAGGGGACCCAGACTTCTGCCTGGGACCCCTTTCTTTCCCCAAACCCTTACCAGCCAGGTCCCGGTGGGGTGGGTGATGCCCCTACCCACATCTCCTACCCTAACCTTAACCTATCCCCCCCTCCCTGTCCCAAACCCCAGAAAAAACAGAAAAAAAGCCTAAAAAAATGGAAAAACAAAAAACAGAAAAAGAAGCCTAAATAGAGTGGTTACTAAGGATGGGGGTGCCAGAAAAACAAGTTGATAGACAGAGTGGACTAAGGAATAGGGGGTGCCATAAAGAAAAAGGATAGAAAGAAAGCTCCCCAAGTAGGGTTGAGAAGAGAAAAAAAGAGAGAGAGTAAGAAAGCTCCCCAAGTAGGGTTGAGAGGAAAAGAGAAAAGTCACGTAAAAACAGAAAAAGTGACAGAGAGAAAAATAGAAAAAACTAAGTACAGAAAAACTTAAAAAGCCAAGAAAAAACCTAAGTAAAGAAGAAACAGAAAAAAGTAAGACAAAAAAGTCAGAAAGAAAAGCTAAGAAGAGAAAAGTATAAATAGAGGACAAACCAGTCCCTACCCTCATTGAGCCCAGCCTGATGAAGGCGAAGTAACGCCGAAACGTCGCGACGGGCTCAATAGAACAACTAATGGCCACTACTACCCAATGATGGGCAATTTTTTGATCCGGGGGCATCAGTGCCTACCCCAGTCGAGTGAGCGTGCATCAGGGGACCCAGACTTCTGCCTGGGACCCCTTTCTTTCCCCAAACCCTTACCAGCCAGGTCCCGGTGGGGTGGGTGATGCCCCTACCCACATCTCCTACCCTAACCTTAACCTATCCCCCCCTCCCTGTCCCAAACCCCAGAAAAAACAGAAAAAAAGCCTAAAAAAATGGAAAAACAAAAAACAGAAAAAGAAGCCTAAATAGAGTGGTTACTAAGGATGGGGGTGCCAGAAAAACAAGTTGATAGACAGAGTGGACTAAGGAATAGGGGGTGCCATAAAGAAAAAGGATAGAAAGAAAGCTCCCCAAGTAGGGTTGAGAAGAGAAAAAAAGAGAGAGAGTAAGAAAGCTCCCCAAGTAGGGTTGAGAGGAAAAGAGAAAAGTCACGTAAAAACAGAAAAAGTGACAGAGAGAAAAATAGAAAAAACTAAGTACAGAAAAACTTAAAAAGCCAAGAAAAAACCTAAGTAAAGAAGAAACAGAAAAAAGTAAGACAAAAAAGTCAGAAAGAAAAGCTAAGAAGAGAAAAGTATAAATAGAGGACAAACCAGTCCCTACCCTCATTGAGCCCAGCCTGATGAAGGCGAAGTAACGCCGAAACGTCGCGACGGGCTCAATAGAACAACTAATGGCCACTACTACCCAATGATGGGCAATTTTTTGATCCGGGGGCATCAGTGCCTACCCCAGTCGAGTGAGCGTGCATCAGGGGACCCAGACTTCTGCCTGGGACCCCTTTCTTTCCCCAAACCCTTACCAGCCAGGTCCCGGTGGGGTGGGTGATGCCCCTACCCACATCTCCTACCCTAACCTTAACCTATCCCCCCCTCCCTGTCCCAAACCCCAGAAAAAACAGAAAAAAAGCCTAAAAAAATGGAAAAACAAAAAACAGAAAAAGAAGCCTAAATAGAGTGGTTACTAAGGATGGGGGTGCCAGAAAAACAAGTTGATAGACAGAGTGGACTAAGGAATAGGGGGTGCCATAAAGAAAAAGGATAGAAAGAAAGCTCCCCAAGTAGGGTTGAGAAGAGAAAAAAAGAGAGAGAGTAAGAAAGCTCCCCAAGTAGGGTTGAGAGGAAAAGAGAAAAGTCACGTAAAAACAGAAAAAGTGACAGAGAGAAAAATAGAAAAAACTAAGTACAGAAAAACTTAAAAAGCCAAGAAAAAACCTAAGTAAAGAAGAAACAGAAAAAAGTAAGACAAAAAAGTCAGAAAGAAAAGCTAAGAAGAGAAAAGTATAAATAGAGGACAAACCAGTCCCTACCCTCATTGAGCCCAGCCTGATGAAGGCGAAGTAACGCCGAAACGTCGCGACGGGCTCAATAGAACAACTAATGGCCACTACTACCCAATGATGGGCAATTTTTTGATCCGGGGGCATCAGTGCCTACCCCAGTCGAGTGAGCGTGCATCAGGGGACCCAGACTTCTGCCTGGGACCCCTTTCTTTCCCCAAACCCTTACCAGCCAGGTCCCGGTGGGGTGGGTGATGCCCCTACCCACATCTCCTACCCTAACCTTAACCTATCCCCCCCTCCCTGTCCCAAACCCCAGAAAAAACAGAAAAAAAGCCTAAAAAAATGGAAAAACAAAAAACAGAAAAAGAAGCCTAAATAGAGTGGTTACTAAGGATGGGGGTGCCAGAAAAACAAGTTGATAGACAGAGTGGACTAAGGAATAGGGGGTGCCATAAAGAAAAAGGATAGAAAGAAAGCTCCCCAAGTAGGGTTGAGAAGAGAAAAAAAGAGAGAGAGTAAGAAAGCTCCCCAAGTAGGGTTGAGAGGAAAAGAGAAAAGTCACGTAAAAACAGAAAAAGTGACAGAGAGAAAAATAGAAAAAACTAAGTACAGAAAAACTTAAAAAGCCAAGAAAAAACCTAAGTAAAGAAGAAACAGAAAAAAGTAAGACAAAAAAGTCAGAAAGAAAAGCTAAGAAGAGAAAAGTATAAATAGAGGACAAACCAGTCCCTACCCTCATTGAGCCCAGCCTGATGAAGGCGAAGTAACGCCGAAACGTCGCGACGGGCTCAATAGAACAACTAATGGCCACTACTACCCAATGATGGGCAATTTTTTGATCCGGGGGCATCAGTGCCTACCCCAGTCGAGTGAGCGTGCATCAGGGGACCCAGACTTCTGCCTGGGACCCCTTTCTTTCCCCAAACCCTTACCAGCCAGGTCCCGGTGGGGTGGGTGATGCCCCTACCCACATCTCCTACCCTAACCTTAACCTATCCCCCCCTCCCTGTCCCAAACCCCAGAAAAAACAGAAAAAAAGCCTAAAAAAATGGAAAAACAAAAAACAGAAAAAGAAGCCTAAATAGAGTGGTTACTAAGGATGGGGGTGCCAGAAAAACAAGTTGATAGACAGAGTGGACTAAGGAATAGGGGGTGCCATAAAGAAAAAGGATAGAAAGAAAGCTCCCCAAGTAGGGTTGAGAAGAGAAAAAAAGAGAGAGAGTAAGAAAGCTCCCCAAGTAGGGTTGAGAGGAAAAGAGAAAAGTCACGTAAAAACAGAAAAAGTGACAGAGAGAAAAATAGAAAAAACTAAGTACAGAAAAACTTAAAAAGCCAAGAAAAAACCTAAGTAAAGAAGAAACAGAAAAAAGTAAGACAAAAAAGTCAGAAAGAAAAGCTAAGAAGAGAAAAGTATAAATAGAGGACAAACCAGTCCCTACCCTCATTGAGCCCAGCCTGATGAAGGCGAAGTAACGCCGAAACGTCGCGACGGGCTCAATAGAACAACTAATGGCCACTACTACCCAATGATGGGCAATTTTTTGATCCGGGGGCATCAGTGCCTACCCCAGTCGAGTGAGCGTGCATCAGGGGACCCAGACTTCTGCCTGGGACCCCTTTCTTTCCCCAAACCCTTACCAGCCAGGTCCCGGTGGGGTGGGTGATGCCCCTACCCACATCTCCTACCCTAACCTTAACCTATCCCCCCCTCCCTGTCCCAAACCCCAGAAAAAACAGAAAAAAAGCCTAAAAAAATGGAAAAACAAAAAACAGAAAAAGAAGCCTAAATAGAGTGGTTACTAAGGATGGGGGTGCCAGAAAAACAAGTTGATAGACAGAGTGGACTAAGGAATAGGGGGTGCCATAAAGAAAAAGGATAGAAAGAAAGCTCCCCAAGTAGGGTTGAGAAGAGAAAAAAAGAGAGAGAGTAAGAAAGCTCCCCAAGTAGGGTTGAGAGGAAAAGAGAAAAGTCACGTAAAAACAGAAAAAGTGACAGAGAGAAAAATAGAAAAAACTAAGTACAGAAAAACTTAAAAAGCCAAGAAAAAACCTAAGTAAAGAAGAAACAGAAAAAAGTAAGACAAAAAAGTCAGAAAGAAAAGCTAAGAAGAGAAAAGTATAAATAGAGGACAAACCAGTCCCTACCCTCATTGAGCCCAGCCTGATGAAGGCGAAGTAACGCCGAAACGTCGCGACGGGCTCAATAGAACAACTAATGGCCACTACTACCCAATGATGGGCAATTTTTTGATCCGGGGGCATCAGTGCCTACCCCAGTCGAGTGAGCGTGCATCAGGGGACCCAGACTTCTGCCTGGGACCCCTTTCTTTCCCCAAACCCTTACCAGCCAGGTCCCGGTGGGGTGGGTGATGCCCCTACCCACATCTCCTACCCTAACCTTAACCTATCCCCCCCTCCCTGTCCCAAACCCCAGAAAAAACAGAAAAAAAGCCTAAAAAAATGGAAAAACAAAAAACAGAAAAAGAAGCCTAAATAGAGTGGTTACTAAGGATGGGGGTGCCAGAAAAACAAGTTGATAGACAGAGTGGACTAAGGAATAGGGGGTGCCATAAAGAAAAAGGATAGAAAGAAAGCTCCCCAAGTAGGGTTGAGAAGAGAAAAAAAGAGAGAGAGTAAGAAAGCTCCCCAAGTAGGGTTGAGAGGAAAAGAGAAAAGTCACGTAAAAACAGAAAAAGTGACAGAGAGAAAAATAGAAAAAACTAAGTACAGAAAAACTTAAAAAGCCAAGAAAAAACCTAAGTAAAGAAGAAACAGAAAAAAGTAAGACAAAAAAGTCAGAAAGAAAAGCTAAGAAGAGAAAAGTATAAATAGAGGACAAACCAGTCCCTACCCTCATTGAGCCCAGCCTGATGAAGGCGAAGTAACGCCGAAACGTCGCGACGGGCTCAATAGAACAACTAATGGCCACTACTACCCAATGATGGGCAATTTTTTGATCCGGGGGCATCAGTGCCTACCCCAGTCGAGTGAGCGTGCATCAGGGGACCCAGACTTCTGCCTGGGACCCCTTTCTTTCCCCAAACCCTTACCAGCCAGGTCCCGGTGGGGTGGGTGATGCCCCTACCCACATCTCCTACCCTAACCTTAACCTATCCCCCCCTCCCTGTCCCAAACCCCAGAAAAAACAGAAAAAAAGCCTAAAAAAATGGAAAAACAAAAAACAGAAAAAGAAGCCTAAATAGAGTGGTTACTAAGGATGGGGGTGCCAGAAAAACAAGTTGATAGACAGAGTGGACTAAGGAATAGGGGGTGCCATAAAGAAAAAGGATAGAAAGAAAGCTCCCCAAGTAGGGTTGAGAAGAGAAAAAAAGAGAGAGAGTAAGAAAGCTCCCCAAGTAGGGTTGAGAGGAAAAGAGAAAAGTCACGTAAAAACAGAAAAAGTGACAGAGAGAAAAATAGAAAAAACTAAGTACAGAAAAACTTAAAAAGCCAAGAAAAAACCTAAGTAAAGAAGAAACAGAAAAAAGTAAGACAAAAAAGTCAGAAAGAAAAGCTAAGAAGAGAAAAGTATAAATAGAGGACAAACCAGTCCCTACCCTCATTGAGCCCAGCCTGATGAAGGCGAAGTAACGCCGAAACGTCGCGACGGGCTCAATAGAACAACTAATGGCCACTACTACCCAATGATGGGCAATTTTTTGATCCGGGGGCATCAGTGCCTACCCCAGTCGAGTGAGCGTGCATCAGGGGACCCAGACTTCTGCCTGGGACCCCTTTCTTTCCCCAAACCCTTACCAGCCAGGTCCCGGTGGGGTGGGTGATGCCCCTACCCACATCTCCTACCCTAACCTTAACCTATCCCCCCCTCCCTGTCCCAAACCCCAGAAAAAACAGAAAAAAAGCCTAAAAAAATGGAAAAACAAAAAACAGAAAAAGAAGCCTAAATAGAGTGGTTACTAAGGATGGGGGTGCCAGAAAAACAAGTTGATAGACAGAGTGGACTAAGGAATAGGGGGTGCCATAAAGAAAAAGGATAGAAAGAAAGCTCCCCAAGTAGGGTTGAGAAGAGAAAAAAAGAGAGAGAGTAAGAAAGCTCCCCAAGTAGGGTTGAGAGGAAAAGAGAAAAGTCACGTAAAAACAGAAAAAGTGACAGAGAGAAAAATAGAAAAAACTAAGTACAGAAAAACTTAAAAAGCCAAGAAAAAACCTAAGTAAAGAAGAAACAGAAAAAAGTAAGACAAAAAAGTCAGAAAGAAAAGCTAAGAAGAGAAAAGTATAAATAGAGGACAAACCAGTCCCTACCCTCATTGAGCCCAGCCTGATGAAGGCGAAGTAACGCCGAAACGTCGCGACGGGCTCAATAGAACAACTAATGGCCACTACTACCCAATGATGGGCAATTTTTTGATCCGGGGGCATCAGTGCCTACCCCAGTCGAGTGAGCGTGCATCAGGGGACCCAGACTTCTGCCTGGGACCCCTTTCTTTCCCCAAACCCTTACCAGCCAGGTCCCGGTGGGGTGGGTGATGCCCCTACCCACATCTCCTACCCTAACCTTAACCTATCCCCCCCTCCCTGTCCCAAACCCCAGAAAAAACAGAAAAAAAGCCTAAAAAAATGGAAAAACAAAAAACAGAAAAAGAAGCCTAAATAGAGTGGTTACTAAGGATGGGGGTGCCAGAAAAACAAGTTGATAGACAGAGTGGACTAAGGAATAGGGGGTGCCATAAAGAAAAAGGATAGAAAGAAAGCTCCCCAAGTAGGGTTGAGAAGAGAAAAAAAGAGAGAGAGTAAGAAAGCTCCCCAAGTAGGGTTGAGAGGAAAAGAGAAAAGTCACGTAAAAACAGAAAAAGTGACAGAGAGAAAAATAGAAAAAACTAAGTACAGAAAAACTTAAAAAGCCAAGAAAAAACCTAAGTAAAGAAGAAACAGAAAAAAGTAAGACAAAAAAGTCAGAAAGAAAAGCTAAGAAGAGAAAAGTATAAATAGAGGACAAACCAGTCCCTACCCTCATTGAGCCCAGCCTGATGAAGGCGAAGTAACGCCGAAACGTCGCGACGGGCTCAATAGAACAACTAATGGCCACTACTACCCAATGATGGGCAATTTTTTGATCCGGGGGCATCAGTGCCTACCCCAGTCGAGTGAGCGTGCATCAGGGGACCCAGACTTCTGCCTGGGACCCCTTTCTTTCCCCAAACCCTTACCAGCCAGGTCCCGGTGGGGTGGGTGATGCCCCTACCCACATCTCCTACCCTAACCTTAACCTATCCCCCCCTCCCTGTCCCAAACCCCAGAAAAAACAGAAAAAAAGCCTAAAAAAATGGAAAAACAAAAAACAGAAAAAGAAGCCTAAATAGAGTGGTTACTAAGGATGGGGGTGCCAGAAAAACAAGTTGATAGACAGAGTGGACTAAGGAATAGGGGGTGCCATAAAGAAAAAGGATAGAAAGAAAGCTCCCCAAGTAGGGTTGAGAAGAGAAAAAAAGAGAGAGAGTAAGAAAGCTCCCCAAGTAGGGTTGAGAGGAAAAGAGAAAAGTCACGTAAAAACAGAAAAAGTGACAGAGAGAAAAATAGAAAAAACTAAGTACAGAAAAACTTAAAAAGCCAAGAAAAAACCTAAGTAAAGAAGAAACAGAAAAAAGTAAGACAAAAAAGTCAGAAAGAAAAGCTAAGAAGAGAAAAGTATAAATAGAGGACAAACCAGTCCCTACCCTCATTGAGCCCAGCCTGATGAAGGCGAAGTAACGCCGAAACGTCGCGACGGGCTCAATAGAACAACTAATGGCCACTACTACCCAATGATGGGCAATTTTTTGATCCGGGGGCATCAGTGCCTACCCCAGTCGAGTGAGCGTGCATCAGGGGACCCAGACTTCTGCCTGGGACCCCTTTCTTTCCCCAAACCCTTACCAGCCAGGTCCCGGTGGGGTGGGTGATGCCCCTACCCACATCTCCTACCCTAACCTTAACCTATCCCCCCCTCCCTGTCCCAAACCCCAGAAAAAACAGAAAAAAAGCCTAAAAAAATGGAAAAACAAAAAACAGAAAAAGAAGCCTAAATAGAGTGGTTACTAAGGATGGGGGTGCCAGAAAAACAAGTTGATAGACAGAGTGGACTAAGGAATAGGGGGTGCCATAAAGAAAAAGGATAGAAAGAAAGCTCCCCAAGTAGGGTTGAGAAGAGAAAAAAAGAGAGAGAGTAAGAAAGCTCCCCAAGTAGGGTTGAGAGGAAAAGAGAAAAGTCACGTAAAAACAGAAAAAGTGACAGAGAGAAAAATAGAAAAAACTAAGTACAGAAAAACTTAAAAAGCCAAGAAAAAACCTAAGTAAAGAAGAAACAGAAAAAAGTAAGACAAAAAAGTCAGAAAGAAAAGCTAAGAAGAGAAAAGTATAAATAGAGGACAAACCAGTCCCTACCCTCATTGAGCCCAGCCTGATGAAGGCGAAGTAACGCCGAAACGTCGCGACGGGCTCAATAGAACAACTAATGGCCACTACTACCCAATGATGGGCAATTTTTTGATCCGGGGGCATCAGTGCCTACCCCAGTCGAGTGAGCGTGCATCAGGGGACCCAGACTTCTGCCTGGGACCCCTTTCTTTCCCCAAACCCTTACCAGCCAGGTCCCGGTGGGGTGGGTGATGCCCCTACCCACATCTCCTACCCTAACCTTAACCTATCCCCCCCTCCCTGTCCCAAACCCCAGAAAAAACAGAAAAAAAGCCTAAAAAAATGGAAAAACAAAAAACAGAAAAAGAAGCCTAAATAGAGTGGTTACTAAGGATGGGGGTGCCAGAAAAACAAGTTGATAGACAGAGTGGACTAAGGAATAGGGGGTGCCATAAAGAAAAAGGATAGAAAGAAAGCTCCCCAAGTAGGGTTGAGAAGAGAAAAAAAGAGAGAGAGTAAGAAAGCTCCCCAAGTAGGGTTGAGAGGAAAAGAGAAAAGTCACGTAAAAACAGAAAAAGTGACAGAGAGAAAAATAGAAAAAACTAAGTACAGAAAAACTTAAAAAGCCAAGAAAAAACCTAAGTAAAGAAGAAACAGAAAAAAGTAAGACAAAAAAGTCAGAAAGAAAAGCTAAGAAGAGAAAAGTATAAATAGAGGACAAACCAGTCCCTACCCTCATTGAGCCCAGCCTGATGAAGGCGAAGTAACGCCGAAACGTCGCGACGGGCTCAATAGAACAACTAATGGCCACTACTACCCAATGATGGGCAATTTTTTGATCCGGGGGCATCAGTGCCTACCCCAGTCGAGTGAGCGTGCATCAGGGGACCCAGACTTCTGCCTGGGACCCCTTTCTTTCCCCAAACCCTTACCAGCCAGGTCCCGGTGGGGTGGGTGATGCCCCTACCCACATCTCCTACCCTAACCTTAACCTATCCCCCCCTCCCTGTCCCAAACCCCAGAAAAAACAGAAAAAAAGCCTAAAAAAATGGAAAAACAAAAAACAGAAAAAGAAGCCTAAATAGAGTGGTTACTAAGGATGGGGGTGCCAGAAAAACAAGTTGATAGACAGAGTGGACTAAGGAATAGGGGGTGCCATAAAGAAAAAGGATAGAAAGAAAGCTCCCCAAGTAGGGTTGAGAAGAGAAAAAAAGAGAGAGAGTAAGAAAGCTCCCCAAGTAGGGTTGAGAGGAAAAGAGAAAAGTCACGTAAAAACAGAAAAAGTGACAGAGAGAAAAATAGAAAAAACTAAGTACAGAAAAACTTAAAAAGCCAAGAAAAAACCTAAGTAAAGAAGAAACAGAAAAAAGTAAGACAAAAAAGTCAGAAAGAAAAGCTAAGAAGAGAAAAGTATAAATAGAGGACAAACCAGTCCCTACCCTCATTGAGCCCAGCCTGATGAAGGCGAAGTAACGCCGAAACGTCGCGACGGGCTCAATAGAACAACTAATGGCCACTACTACCCAATGATGGGCAATTTTTTGATCCGGGGGCATCAGTGCCTACCCCAGTCGAGTGAGCGTGCATCAGGGGACCCAGACTTCTGCCTGGGACCCCTTTCTTTCCCCAAACCCTTACCAGCCAGGTCCCGGTGGGGTGGGTGATGCCCCTACCCACATCTCCTACCCTAACCTTAACCTATCCCCCCCTCCCTGTCCCAAACCCCAGAAAAAACAGAAAAAAAGCCTAAAAAAATGGAAAAACAAAAAACAGAAAAAGAAGCCTAAATAGAGTGGTTACTAAGGATGGGGGTGCCAGAAAAACAAGTTGATAGACAGAGTGGACTAAGGAATAGGGGGTGCCATAAAGAAAAAGGATAGAAAGAAAGCTCCCCAAGTAGGGTTGAGAAGAGAAAAAAAGAGAGAGAGTAAGAAAGCTCCCCAAGTAGGGTTGAGAGGAAAAGAGAAAAGTCACGTAAAAACAGAAAAAGTGACAGAGAGAAAAATAGAAAAAACTAAGTACAGAAAAACTTAAAAAGCCAAGAAAAAACCTAAGTAAAGAAGAAACAGAAAAAAGTAAGACAAAAAAGTCAGAAAGAAAAGCTAAGAAGAGAAAAGTATAAATAGAGGACAAACCAGTCCCTACCCTCATTGAGCCCAGCCTGATGAAGGCGAAGTAACGCCGAAACGTCGCGACGGGCTCAATAGAACAACTAATGGCCACTACTACCCAATGATGGGCAATTTTTTGATCCGGGGGCATCAGTGCCTACCCCAGTCGAGTGAGCGTGCATCAGGGGACCCAGACTTCTGCCTGGGACCCCTTTCTTTCCCCAAACCCTTACCAGCCAGGTCCCGGTGGGGTGGGTGATGCCCCTACCCACATCTCCTACCCTAACCTTAACCTATCCCCCCCTCCCTGTCCCAAACCCCAGAAAAAACAGAAAAAAAGCCTAAAAAAATGGAAAAACAAAAAACAGAAAAAGAAGCCTAAATAGAGTGGTTACTAAGGATGGGGGTGCCAGAAAAACAAGTTGATAGACAGAGTGGACTAAGGAATAGGGGGTGCCATAAAGAAAAAGGATAGAAAGAAAGCTCCCCAAGTAGGGTTGAGAAGAGAAAAAAAGAGAGAGAGTAAGAAAGCTCCCCAAGTAGGGTTGAGAGGAAAAGAGAAAAGTCACGTAAAAACAGAAAAAGTGACAGAGAGAAAAATAGAAAAAACTAAGTACAGAAAAACTTAAAAAGCCAAGAAAAAACCTAAGTAAAGAAGAAACAGAAAAAAGTAAGACAAAAAAGTCAGAAAGAAAAGCTAAGAAGAGAAAAGTATAAATAGAGGACAAACCAGTCCCTACCCTCATTGAGCCCAGCCTGATGAAGGCGAAGTAACGCCGAAACGTCGCGACGGGCTCAATAGAACAACTAATGGCCACTACTACCCAATGATGGGCAATTTTTTGATCCGGGGGCATCAGTGCCTACCCCAGTCGAGTGAGCGTGCATCAGGGGACCCAGACTTCTGCCTGGGACCCCTTTCTTTCCCCAAACCCTTACCAGCCAGGTCCCGGTGGGGTGGGTGATGCCCCTACCCACATCTCCTACCCTAACCTTAACCTATCCCCCCCTCCCTGTCCCAAACCCCAGAAAAAACAGAAAAAAAGCCTAAAAAAATGGAAAAACAAAAAACAGAAAAAGAAGCCTAAATAGAGTGGTTACTAAGGATGGGGGTGCCAGAAAAACAAGTTGATAGACAGAGTGGACTAAGGAATAGGGGGTGCCATAAAGAAAAAGGATAGAAAGAAAGCTCCCCAAGTAGGGTTGAGAAGAGAAAAAAAGAGAGAGAGTAAGAAAGCTCCCCAAGTAGGGTTGAGAGGAAAAGAGAAAAGTCACGTAAAAACAGAAAAAGTGACAGAGAGAAAAATAGAAAAAACTAAGTACAGAAAAACTTAAAAAGCCAAGAAAAAACCTAAGTAAAGAAGAAACAGAAAAAAGTAAGACAAAAAAGTCAGAAAGAAAAGCTAAGAAGAGAAAAGTATAAATAGAGGACAAACCAGTCCCTACCCTCATTGAGCCCAGCCTGATGAAGGCGAAGTAACGCCGAAACGTCGCGACGGGCTCAATAGAACAACTAATGGCCACTACTACCCAATGATGGGCAATTTTTTGATCCGGGGGCATCAGTGCCTACCCCAGTCGAGTGAGCGTGCATCAGGGGACCCAGACTTCTGCCTGGGACCCCTTTCTTTCCCCAAACCCTTACCAGCCAGGTCCCGGTGGGGTGGGTGATGCCCCTACCCACATCTCCTACCCTAACCTTAACCTATCCCCCCCTCCCTGTCCCAAACCCCAGAAAAAACAGAAAAAAAGCCTAAAAAAATGGAAAAACAAAAAACAGAAAAAGAAGCCTAAATAGAGTGGTTACTAAGGATGGGGGTGCCAGAAAAACAAGTTGATAGACAGAGTGGACTAAGGAATAGGGGGTGCCATAAAGAAAAAGGATAGAAAGAAAGCTCCCCAAGTAGGGTTGAGAAGAGAAAAAAAGAGAGAGAGTAAGAAAGCTCCCCAAGTAGGGTTGAGAGGAAAAGAGAAAAGTCACGTAAAAACAGAAAAAGTGACAGAGAGAAAAATAGAAAAAACTAAGTACAGAAAAACTTAAAAAGCCAAGAAAAAACCTAAGTAAAGAAGAAACAGAAAAAAGTAAGACAAAAAAGTCAGAAAGAAAAGCTAAGAAGAGAAAAGTATAAATAGAGGACAAACCAGTCCCTACCCTCATTGAGCCCAGCCTGATGAAGGCGAAGTAACGCCGAAACGTCGCGACGGGCTCAATAGAACAACTAATGGCCACTACTACCCAATGATGGGCAATTTTTTGATCCGGGGGCATCAGTGCCTACCCCAGTCGAGTGAGCGTGCATCAGGGGACCCAGACTTCTGCCTGGGACCCCTTTCTTTCCCCAAACCCTTACCAGCCAGGTCCCGGTGGGGTGGGTGATGCCCCTACCCACATCTCCTACCCTAACCTTAACCTATCCCCCCCTCCCTGTCCCAAACCCCAGAAAAAACAGAAAAAAAGCCTAAAAAAATGGAAAAACAAAAAACAGAAAAAGAAGCCTAAATAGAGTGGTTACTAAGGATGGGGGTGCCAGAAAAACAAGTTGATAGACAGAGTGGACTAAGGAATAGGGGGTACCATAAAGAAAAAGGATAGAAAGAAAGCTCCCCAAGTAGGGTTGAGAAGAGAAAAAAAGAGAGAGAGTAAGAAAGCTCCCCAAGTAGGGTTGAGAGGAAAAGAGAAAAGTCACGTAAAAACAGAAAAAGTGACAGAGAGAAAAATAGAAAAAACTAAGTACAGAAAAACTTAAAAAGCCAAGAAAAAACCTAAGTAAAGAAGAAACAGAAAAAAGTAAGACAAAAAAGTCAGAAAGAAAAGCTAAGAAGAGAAAAGTATAAATAGAGGACAAACCAGTCCCTACCCTCATTGAGCCCAGCCTGATGAAGGCGAAGTAACGCCGAAACGTCGCGACGGGCTCAATAGAACAACTAATGGCCACTACTACCCAATGATGGGCAATTTTTTGATCCGGGGGCATCAGTGCCTACCCCAGTCGAGTGAGCGTGCATCAGGGGACCCAGACTTCTGCCTGGGACCCCTTTCTTTCCCCAAACCCTTACCAGCCAGGTCCCGGTGGGGTGGGTGATGCCCCTACCCACATCTCCTACCCTAACCTTAACCTATCCCCCCCTCCCTGTCCCAAACCCCAGAAAAAACAGAAAAAAAGCCTAAAAAAATGGAAAAACAAAAAACAGAAAAAGAAGCCTAAATAGAGTGGTTACTAAGGATGGGGGTGCCAGAAAAACAAGTTGATAGACAGAGTGGACTAAGGAATAGGGGGTGCCATAAAGAAAAAGGATAGAAAGAAAGCTCCCCAAGTAGGGTTGAGAAGAGAAAAAAAGAGAGAGAGTAAGAAAGCTCCCCAAGTAGGGTTGAGAGGAAAAGAGAAAAGTCACGTAAAAACAGAAAAAGTGACAGAGAGAAAAATAGAAAAAACTAAGTACAGAAAAACTTAAAAAGCCAAGAAAAAACCTAAGTAAAGAAGAAACAGAAAAAAGTAAGACAAAAAAGTCAGAAAGAAAAGCTAAGAAGAGAAAAGTATAAATAGAGGACAAACCAGTCCCTACCCTCATTGAGCCCAGCCTGATGAAGGCGAAGTAACGCCGAAACGTCGCGACGGGCTCAATAGAACAACTAATGGCCACTACTACCCAATGATGGGCAATTTTTTGATCCGGGGGCATCAGTGCCTACCCCAGTCGAGTGAGCGTGCATCAGGGGACCCAGACTTCTGCCTGGGACCCCTTTCTTTCCCCAAACCCTTACCAGCCAGGTCCCGGTGGGGTGGGTGATGCCCCTACCCACATCTCCTACCCTAACCTTAACCTATCCCCCCCTCCCTGTCCCAAACCCCAGAAAAAACAGAAAAAAAGCCTAAAAAAATGGAAAAACAAAAAACAGAAAAAGAAGCCTAAATAGAGTGGTTACTAAGGATGGGGGTGCCAGAAAAACAAGTTGATAGACAGAGTGGACTAAGGAATAGGGGGTGCCATAAAGAAAAAGGATAGAAAGAAAGCTCCCCAAGTAGGGTTGAGAAGAGAAAAAAAGAGAGAGAGTAAGAAAGCTCCCCAAGTAGGGTTGAGAGGAAAAGAGAAAAGTCACGTAAAAACAGAAAAAGTGACAGAGAGAAAAATAGAAAAAACTAAGTACAGAAAAACTTAAAAAGCCAAGAAAAAACCTAAGTAAAGAAGAAACAGAAAAAAGTAAGACAAAAAAGTCAGAAAGAAAAGCTAAGAAGAGAAAAGTATAAATAGAGGACAAACCAGTCCCTACCCTCATTGAGCCCAGCCTGATGAAGGCGAAGTAACGCCGAAACGTCGCGACGGGCTCAATAGAACAACTAATGGCCACTACTACCCAATGATGGGCAATTTTTTGATCCGGGGGCATCAGTGCCTACCCCAGTCGAGTGAGCGTGCATCAGGGGACCCAGACTTCTGCCTGGGACCCCTTTCTTTCCCCAAACCCTTACCAGCCAGGTCCCGGTGGGGTGGGTGATGCCCCTACCCACATCTCCTACCCTAACCTTAACCTATCCCCCCCTCCCTGTCCCAAACCCCAGAAAAAACAGAAAAAAAGCCTAAAAAAATGGAAAAACAAAAAACAGAAAAAGAAGCCTAAATAGAGTGGTTACTAAGGATGGGGGTGCCAGAAAAACAAGTTGATAGACAGAGTGGACTAAGGAATAGGGGGTGCCATAAAGAAAAAGGATAGAAAGAAAGCTCCCCAAGTAGGGTTGAGAAGAGAAAAAAAGAGAGAGAGTAAGAAAGCTCCCCAAGTAGGGTTGAGAGGAAAAGAGAAAAGTCACGTAAAAACAGAAAAAGTGACAGAGAGAAAAATAGAAAAAACTAAGTACAGAAAAACTTAAAAAGCCAAGAAAAAACCTAAGTAAAGAAGAAACAGAAAAAAGTAAGACAAAAAAGTCAGAAAGAAAAGCTAAGAAGAGAAAAGTATAAATAGAGGACAAACCAGTCCCTACCCTCATTGAGCCCAGCCTGATGAAGGCGAAGTAACGCCGAAACGTCGCGACGGGCTCAATAGAACAACTAATGGCCACTACTACCCAATGATGGGCAATTTTTTGATCCGGGGGCATCAGTGCCTACCCCAGTCGAGTGAGCGTGCATCAGGGGACCCAGACTTCTGCCTGGGACCCCTTTCTTTCCCCAAACCCTTACCAGCCAGGTCCCGGTGGGGTGGGTGATGCCCCTACCCACATCTCCTACCCTAACCTTAACCTATCCCCCCCTCCCTGTCCCAAACCCCAGAAAAAACAGAAAAAAAGCCTAAAAAAATGGAAAAACAAAAAACAGAAAAAGAAGCCTAAATAGAGTGGTTACTAAGGATGGGGGTGCCAGAAAAACAAGTTGATAGACAGAGTGGACTAAGGAATAGGGGGTGCCATAAAGAAAAAGGATAGAAAGAAAGCTCCCCAAGTAGGGTTGAGAAGAGAAAAAAAGAGAGAGAGTAAGAAAGCTCCCCAAGTAGGGTTGAGAGGAAAAGAGAAAAGTCACGTAAAAACAGAAAAAGTGACAGAGAGAAAAATAGAAAAAACTAAGTACAGAAAAACTTAAAAAGCCAAGAAAAAACCTAAGTAAAGAAGAAACAGAAAAAAGTAAGACAAAAAAGTCAGAAAGAAAAGCTAAGAAGAGAAAAGTATAAATAGAGGACAAACCAGTCCCTACCCTCATTGAGCCCAGCCTGATGAAGGCGAAGTAACGCCGAAACGTCGCGACGGGCTCAATAGAACAACTAATGGCCACTACTACCCAATGATGGGCAATTTTTTGATCCGGGGGCATCAGTGCCTACCCCAGTCGAGTGAGCGTGCATCAGGGGACCCAGACTTCTGCCTGGGACCCCTTTCTTTCCCCAAACCCTTACCAGCCAGGTCCCGGTGGGGTGGGTGATGCCCCTACCCACATCTCCTACCCTAACCTTAACCTATCCCCCCCTCCCTGTCCCAAACCCCAGAAAAAACAGAAAAAAAGCCTAAAAAAATGGAAAAACAAAAAACAGAAAAAGAAGCCTAAATAGAGTGGTTACTAAGGATGGGGGTGCCAGAAAAACAAGTTGATAGACAGAGTGGACTAAGGAATAGGGGGTGCCATAAAGAAAAAGGATAGAAAGAAAGCTCCCCAAGTAGGGTTGAGAAGAGAAAAAAAGAGAGAGAGTAAGAAAGCTCCCCAAGTAGGGTTGAGAGGAAAAGAGAAAAGTCACGTAAAAACAGAAAAAGTGACAGAGAGAAAAATAGAAAAAACTAAGTACAGAAAAACTTAAAAAGCCAAGAAAAAACCTAAGTAAAGAAGAAACAGAAAAAAGTAAGACAAAAAAGTCAGAAAGAAAAGCTAAGAAGAGAAAAGTATAAATAGAGGACAAACCAGTCCCTACCCTCATTGAGCCCAGCCTGATGAAGGCGAAGTAACGCCGAAACGTCGCGACGGGCTCAATAGAACAACTAATGGCCACTACTACCCAATGATGGGCAATTTTTTGATCCGGGGGCATCAGTGCCTACCCCAGTCGAGTGAGCGTGCATCAGGGGACCCAGACTTCTGCCTGGGACCCCTTTCTTTCCCCAAACCCTTACCAGCCAGGTCCCGGTGGGGTGGGTGATGCCCCTACCCACATCTCCTACCCTAACCTTAACCTATCCCCCCCTCCCTGTCCCAAACCCCAGAAAAAACAGAAAAAAAGCCTAAAAAAATGGAAAAACAAAAAACAGAAAAAGAAGCCTAAATAGAGTGGTTACTAAGGATGGGGGTGCCAGAAAAACAAGTTGATAGACAGAGTGGACTAAGGAATAGGGGGTGCCATAAAGAAAAAGGATAGAAAGAAAGCTCCCCAAGTAGGGTTGAGAAGAGAAAAAAAGAGAGAGAGTAAGAAAGCTCCCCAAGTAGGGTTGAGAGGAAAAGAGAAAAGTCACGTAAAAACAGAAAAAGTGACAGAGAGAAAAATAGAAAAAACTAAGTACAGAAAAACTTAAAAAGCCAAGAAAAAACCTAAGTAAAGAAGAAACAGAAAAAAGTAAGACAAAAAAGTCAGAAAGAAAAGCTAAGAAGAGAAAAGTATAAATAGAGGACAAACCAGTCCCTACCCTCATTGAGCCCAGCCTGATGAAGGCGAAGTAACGCCGAAACGTCGCGACGGGCTCAATAGAACAACTAATGGCCACTACTACCCAATGATGGGCAATTTTTTGATCCGGGGGCATCAGTGCCTACCCCAGTCGAGTGAGCGTGCATCAGGGGACCCAGACTTCTGCCTGGGACCCCTTTCTTTCCCCAAACCCTTACCAGCCAGGTCCCGGTGGGGTGGGTGATGCCCCTACCCACATCTCCTACCCTAACCTTAACCTATCCCCCCCTCCCTGTCCCAAACCCCAGAAAAAACAGAAAAAAAGCCTAAAAAAATGGAAAAACAAAAAACAGAAAAAGAAGCCTAAATAGAGTGGTTACTAAGGATGGGGGTGCCAGAAAAACAAGTTGATAGACAGAGTGGACTAAGGAATAGGGGGTGCCATAAAGAAAAAGGATAGAAAGAAAGCTCCCCAAGTAGGGTTGAGAAGAGAAAAAAAGAGAGAGAGTAAGAAAGCTCCCCAAGTAGGGTTGAGAGGAAAAGAGAAAAGTCACGTAAAAACAGAAAAAGTGACAGAGAGAAAAATAGAAAAAACTAAGTACAGAAAAACTTAAAAAGCCAAGAAAAAACCTAAGTAAAGAAGAAACAGAAAAAAGTAAGACAAAAAAGTCAGAAAGAAAAGCTAAGAAGAGAAAAGTATAAATAGAGGACAAACCAGTCCCTACCCTCATTGAGCCCAGCCTGATGAAGGCGAAGTAACGCCGAAACGTCGCGACGGGCTCAATAGAACAACTAATGGCCACTACTACCCAATGATGGGCAATTTTTTGATCCGGGGGCATCAGTGCCTACCCCAGTCGAGTGAGCGTGCATCAGGGGACCCAGACTTCTGCCTGGGACCCCTTTCTTTCCCCAAACCCTTACCAGCCAGGTCCCGGTGGGGTGGGTGATGCCCCTACCCACATCTCCTACCCTAACCTTAACCTATCCCCCCCTCCCTGTCCCAAACCCCAGAAAAAACAGAAAAAAAGCCTAAAAAAATGGAAAAACAAAAAACAGAAAAAGAAGCCTAAATAGAGTGGTTACTAAGGATGGGGGTGCCAGAAAAACAAGTTGATAGACAGAGTGGACTAAGGAATAGGGGGTGCCATAAAGAAAAAGGATAGAAAGAAAGCTCCCCAAGTAGGGTTGAGAAGAGAAAAAAAGAGAGAGAGTAAGAAAGCTCCCCAAGTAGGGTTGAGAGGAAAAGAGAAAAGTCACGTAAAAACAGAAAAAGTGACAGAGAGAAAAATAGAAAAAACTAAGTACAGAAAAACTTAAAAAGCCAAGAAAAAACCTAAGTAAAGAAGAAACAGAAAAAAGTAAGACAAAAAAGTCAGAAAGAAAAGCTAAGAAGAGAAAAGTATAAATAGAGGACAAACCAGTCCCTACCCTCATTGAGCCCAGCCTGATGAAGGCGAAGTAACGCCGAAACGTCGCGACGGGCTCAATAGAACAACTAATGGCCACTACTACCCAATGATGGGCAATTTTTTGATCCGGGGGCATCAGTGCCTACCCCAGTCGAGTGAGCGTGCATCAGGGGACCCAGACTTCTGCCTGGGACCCCTTTCTTTCCCCAAACCCTTACCAGCCAGGTCCCGGTGGGGTGGGTGATGCCCCTACCCACATCTCCTACCCTAACCTTAACCTATCCCCCCCTCCCTGTCCCAAACCCCAGAAAAAACAGAAAAAAAGCCTAAAAAAATGGAAAAACAAAAAACAGAAAAAGAAGCCTAAATAGAGTGGTTACTAAGGATGGGGGTGCCAGAAAAACAAGTTGATAGACAGAGTGGACTAAGGAATAGGGGGTGCCATAAAGAAAAAGGATAGAAAGAAAGCTCCCCAAGTAGGGTTGAGAAGAGAAAAAAAGAGAGAGAGTAAGAAAGCTCCCCAAGTAGGGTTGAGAGGAAAAGAGAAAAGTCACGTAAAAACAGAAAAAGTGACAGAGAGAAAAATAGAAAAAACTAAGTACAGAAAAACTTAAAAAGCCAAGAAAAAACCTAAGTAAAGAAGAAACAGAAAAAAGTAAGACAAAAAAGTCAGAAAGAAAAGCTAAGAAGAGAAAAGTATAAATAGAGGACAAACCAGTCCCTACCCTCATTGAGCCCAGCCTGATGAAGGCGAAGTAACGCCGAAACGTCGCGACGGGCTCAATAGAACAACTAATGGCCACTACTACCCAATGATGGGCAATTTTTTGATCCGGGGGCATCAGTGCCTACCCCAGTCGAGTGAGCGTGCATCAGGGGACCCAGACTTCTGCCTGGGACCCCTTTCTTTCCCCAAACCCTTACCAGCCAGGTCCCGGTGGGGTGGGTGATGCCCCTACCCACATCTCCTACCCTAACCTTAACCTATCCCCCCCTCCCTGTCCCAAACCCCAGAAAAAACAGAAAAAAAGCCTAAAAAAATGGAAAAACAAAAAACAGAAAAAGAAGCCTAAATAGAGTGGTTACTAAGGATGGGGGTGCCAGAAAAACAAGTTGATAGACAGAGTGGACTAAGGAATAGGGGGTACCATAAAGAAAAAGGATAGAAAGAAAGCTCCCCAAGTAGGGTTGAGAAGAGAAAAAAAGAGAGAGAGTAAGAAAGCTCCCCAAGTAGGGTTGAGAGGAAAAGAGAAAAGTCACGTAAAAACAGAAAAAGTGACAGAGAGAAAAATAGAAAAAACTAAGTACAGAAAAACTTAAAAAGCCAAGAAAAAACCTAAGTAAAGAAGAAACAGAAAAAAGTAAGACAAAAAAGTCAGAAAGAAAAGCTAAGAAGAGAAAAGTATAAATAGAGGACAAACCAGTCCCTACCCTCATTGAGCCCAGCCTGATGAAGGCGAAGTAACGCCGAAACGTCGCGACGGGCTCAATAGAACAACTAATGGCCACTACTACCCAATGATGGGCAATTTTTTGATCCGGGGGCATCAGTGCCTACCCCAGTCGAGTGAGCGTGCATCAGGGGACCCAGACTTCTGCCTGGGACCCCTTTCTTTCCCCAAACCCTTACCAGCCAGGTCCCGGTGGGGTGGGTGATGCCCCTACCCACATCTCCTACCCTAACCTTAACCTATCCCCCCCTCCCTGTCCCAAACCCCAGAAAAAACAGAAAAAAAGCCTAAAAAAATGGAAAAACAAAAAACAGAAAAAGAAGCCTAAATAGAGTGGTTACTAAGGATGGGGGTGCCAGAAAAACAAGTTGATAGACAGAGTGGACTAAGGAATAGGGGGTGCCATAAAGAAAAAGGATAGAAAGAAAGCTCCCCAAGTAGGGTTGAGAAGAGAAAAAAAGAGAGAGAGTAAGAAAGCTCCCCAAGTAGGGTTGAGAGGAAAAGAGAAAAGTCACGTAAAAACAGAAAAAGTGACAGAGAGAAAAATAGAAAAAACTAAGTACAGAAAAACTTAAAAAGCCAAGAAAAAACCTAAGTAAAGAAGAAACAGAAAAAAGTAAGACAAAAAAGTCAGAAAGAAAAGCTAAGAAGAGAAAAGTATAAATAGAGGACAAACCAGTCCCTACCCTCATTGAGCCCAGCCTGATGAAGGCGAAGTAACGCCGAAACGTCGCGACGGGCTCAATAGAACAACTAATGGCCACTACTACCCAATGATGGGCAATTTTTTGATCCGGGGGCATCAGTGCCTACCCCAGTCGAGTGAGCGTGCATCAGGGGACCCAGACTTCTGCCTGGGACCCCTTTCTTTCCCCAAACCCTTACCAGCCAGGTCCCGGTGGGGTGGGTGATGCCCCTACCCACATCTCCTACCCTAACCTTAACCTATCCCCCCCTCCCTGTCCCAAACCCCAGAAAAAACAGAAAAAAAGCCTAAAAAAATGGAAAAACAAAAAACAGAAAAAGAAGCCTAAATAGAGTGGTTACTAAGGATGGGGGTGCCAGAAAAACAAGTTGATAGACAGAGTGGACTAAGGAATAGGGGGTGCCATAAAGAAAAAGGATAGAAAGAAAGCTCCCCAAGTAGGGTTGAGAAGAGAAAAAAAGAGAGAGAGTAAGAAAGCTCCCCAAGTAGGGTTGAGAGGAAAAGAGAAAAGTCACGTAAAAACAGAAAAAGTGACAGAGAGAAAAATAGAAAAAACTAAGTACAGAAAAACTTAAAAAGCCAAGAAAAAACCTAAGTAAAGAAGAAACAGAAAAAAGTAAGACAAAAAAGTCAGAAAGAAAAGCTAAGAAGAGAAAAGTATAAATAGAGGACAAACCAGTCCCTACCCTCATTGAGCCCAGCCTGATGAAGGCGAAGTAACGCCGAAACGTCGCGACGGGCTCAATAGAACAACTAATGGCCACTACTACCCAATGATGGGCAATTTTTTGATCCGGGGGCATCAGTGCCTACCCCAGTCGAGTGAGCGTGCATCAGGGGACCCAGACTTCTGCCTGGGACCCCTTTCTTTCCCCAAACCCTTACCAGCCAGGTCCCGGTGGGGTGGGTGATGCCCCTACCCACATCTCCTACCCTAACCTTAACCTATCCCCCCCTCCCTGTCCCAAACCCCAGAAAAAACAGAAAAAAAGCCTAAAAAAATGGAAAAACAAAAAACAGAAAAAGAAGCCTAAATAGAGTGGTTACTAAGGATGGGGGTGCCAGAAAAACAAGTTGATAGACAGAGTGGACTAAGGAATAGGGGGTGCCATAAAGAAAAAGGATAGAAAGAAAGCTCCCCAAGTAGGGTTGAGAAGAGAAAAAAAGAGAGAGAGTAAGAAAGCTCCCCAAGTAGGGTTGAGAGGAAAAGAGAAAAGTCACGTAAAAACAGAAAAAGTGACAGAGAGAAAAATAGAAAAAACTAAGTACAGAAAAACTTAAAAAGCCAAGAAAAAACCTAAGTAAAGAAGAAACAGAAAAAAGTAAGACAAAAAAGTCAGAAAGAAAAGCTAAGAAGAGAAAAGTATAAATAGAGGACAAACCAGTCCCTACCCTCATTGAGCCCAGCCTGATGAAGGCGAAGTAACGCCGAAACGTCGCGACGGGCTCAATAGAACAACTAATGGCCACTACTACCCAATGATGGGCAATTTTTTGATCCGGGGGCATCAGTGCCTACCCCAGTCGAGTGAGCGTGCATCAGGGGACCCAGACTTCTGCCTGGGACCCCTTTCTTTCCCCAAACCCTTACCAGCCAGGTCCCGGTGGGGTGGGTGATGCCCCTACCCACATCTCCTACCCTAACCTTAACCTATCCCCCCCTCCCTGTCCCAAACCCCAGAAAAAACAGAAAAAAAGCCTAAAAAAATGGAAAAACAAAAAACAGAAAAAGAAGCCTAAATAGAGTGGTTACTAAGGATGGGGGTGCCAGAAAAACAAGTTGATAGACAGAGTGGACTAAGGAATAGGGGGTGCCATAAAGAAAAAGGATAGAAAGAAAGCTCCCCAAGTAGGGTTGAGAAGAGAAAAAAAGAGAGAGAGTAAGAAAGCTCCCCAAGTAGGGTTGAGAGGAAAAGAGAAAAGTCACGTAAAAACAGAAAAAGTGACAGAGAGAAAAATAGAAAAAACTAAGTACAGAAAAACTTAAAAAGCCAAGAAAAAACCTAAGTAAAGAAGAAACAGAAAAAAGTAAGACAAAAAAGTCAGAAAGAAAAGCTAAGAAGAGAAAAGTATAAATAGAGGACAAACCAGTCCCTACCCTCATTGAGCCCAGCCTGATGAAGGCGAAGTAACGCCGAAACGTCGCGACGGGCTCAATAGAACAACTAATGGCCACTACTACCCAATGATGGGCAATTTTTTGATCCGGGGGCATCAGTGCCTACCCCAGTCGAGTGAGCGTGCATCAGGGGACCCAGACTTCTGCCTGGGACCCCTTTCTTTCCCCAAACCCTTACCAGCCAGGTCCCGGTGGGGTGGGTGATGCCCCTACCCACATCTCCTACCCTAACCTTAACCTATCCCCCCCTCCCTGTCCCAAACCCCAGAAAAAACAGAAAAAAAGCCTAAAAAAATGGAAAAACAAAAAACAGAAAAAGAAGCCTAAATAGAGTGGTTACTAAGGATGGGGGTGCCAGAAAAACAAGTTGATAGACAGAGTGGACTAAGGAATAGGGGGTGCCATAAAGAAAAAGGATAGAAAGAAAGCTCCCCAAGTAGGGTTGAGAAGAGAAAAAAAGAGAGAGAGTAAGAAAGCTCCCCAAGTAGGGTTGAGAGGAAAAGAGAAAAGTCACGTAAAAACAGAAAAAGTGACAGAGAGAAAAATAGAAAAAACTAAGTACAGAAAAACTTAAAAAGCCAAGAAAAAACCTAAGTAAAGAAGAAACAGAAAAAAGTAAGACAAAAAAGTCAGAAAGAAAAGCTAAGAAGAGAAAAGTATAAATAGAGGACAAACCAGTCCCTACCCTCATTGAGCCCAGCCTGATGAAGGCGAAGTAACGCCGAAACGTCGCGACGGGCTCAATAGAACAACTAATGGCCACTACTACCCAATGATGGGCAATTTTTTGATCCGGGGGCATCAGTGCCTACCCCAGTCGAGTGAGCGTGCATCAGGGGACCCAGACTTCTGCCTGGGACCCCTTTCTTTCCCCAAACCCTTACCAGCCAGGTCCCGGTGGGGTGGGTGATGCCCCTACCCACATCTCCTACCCTAACCTTAACCTATCCCCCCCTCCCTGTCCCAAACCCCAGAAAAAACAGAAAAAAAGCCTAAAAAAATGGAAAAACAAAAAACAGAAAAAGAAGCCTAAATAGAGTGGTTACTAAGGATGGGGGTGCCAGAAAAACAAGTTGATAGACAGAGTGGACTAAGGAATAGGGGGTGCCATAAAGAAAAAGGATAGAAAGAAAGCTCCCCAAGTAGGGTTGAGAAGAGAAAAAAAGAGAGAGAGTAAGAAAGCTCCCCAAGTAGGGTTGAGAGGAAAAGAGAAAAGTCACGTAAAAACAGAAAAAGTGACAGAGAGAAAAATAGAAAAAACTAAGTACAGAAAAACTTAAAAAGCCAAGAAAAAACCTAAGTAACGAAGAAACAGAAAAAAGTAAGACAAAAAAGTCAGAAAGAAAAGCTAAGAAGAGAAAAGTATAAATAGAGGACAAACCAGTCCCTACCCTCATTGAGCCCAGCCTGATGAAGGCGAAGTAACGCCGAAACGTCGCGACGGGCTCAATAGAACAACTAATGGCCACTACTACCCAATGATGGGCAATTTTTTGATCCGGGGGCATCAGTGCCTACCCCAGTCGAGTGAGCGTGCATCAGGGGACCCAGACTTCTGCCTGGGACCCCTTTCTTTCCCCAAACCCTTACCAGCCAGGTCCCGGTGGGGTGGGTGATGCCCCTACCCACATCTCCTACCCTAACCTTAACCTATCCCCCCCTCCCTGTCCCAAACCCCAGAAAAAACAGAAAAAAAGCCTAAAAAAATGGAAAAACAAAAAACAGAAAAAGAAGCCTAAATAGAGTGGTTACTAAGGATGGGGGTGCCAGAAAAACAAGTTGATAGACAGAGTGGACTAAGGAATAGGGGGTGCCATAAAGAAAAAGGATAGAAAGAAAGCTCCCCAAGTAGGGTTGAGAAGAGAAAAAAAGAGAGAGAGTAAGAAAGCTCCCCAAGTAGGGTTGAGAGGAAAAGAGAAAAGTCACGTAAAAACAGAAAAAGTGACAGAGAGAAAAATAGAAAAAACTAAGTACAGAAAAACTTAAAAAGCCAAGAAAAAACCTAAGTAAAGAAGAAACAGAAAAAAGTAAGACAAAAAAGTCAGAAAGAAAAGCTAAGAAGAGAAAAGTATAAATAGAGGACAAACCAGTCCCTACCCTCATTGAGCCCAGCCTGATGAAGGCGAAGTAACGCCGAAACGTCGCGACGGGCTCAATAGAACAACTAATGGCCACTACTACCCAATGATGGGCAATTTTTTGATCCGGGGGCATCAGTGCCTACCCCAGTCGAGTGAGCGTGCATCAGGGGACCCAGACTTCTGCCTGGGACCCCTTTCTTTCCCCAAACCCTTACCAGCCAGGTCCCGGTGGGGTGGGTGATGCCCCTACCCACATCTCCTACCCTAACCTTAACCTATCCCCCCCTCCCTGTCCCAAACCCCAGAAAAAACAGAAAAAAAGCCTAAAAAAATGGAAAAACAAAAAACAGAAAAAGAAGCCTAAATAGAGTGGTTACTAAGGATGGGGGTGCCAGAAAAACAAGTTGATAGACAGAGTGGACTAAGGAATAGGGGGTGCCATAAAGAAAAAGGATAGAAAGAAAGCTCCCCAAGTAGGGTTGAGAAGAGAAAAAAAGAGAGAGAGTAAGAAAGCTCCCCAAGTAGGGTTGAGAGGAAAAGAGAAAAGTCACGTAAAAACAGAAAAAGTGACAGAGAGAAAAATAGAAAAAACTAAGTACAGAAAAACTTAAAAAGCCAAGAAAAAACCTAAGTAAAGAAGAAACAGAAAAAAGTAAGACAAAAAAGTCAGAAAGAAAAGCTAAGAAGAGAAAAGTATAAATAGAGGACAAACCAGTCCCTACCCTCATTGAGCCCAGCCTGATGAAGGCGAAGTAACGCCGAAACGTCGCGACGGGCTCAATAGAACAACTAATGGCCACTACTACCCAATGATGGGCAATTTTTTGATCCGGGGGCATCAGTGCCTACCCCAGTCGAGTGAGCGTGCATCAGGGGACCCAGACTTCTGCCTGGGACCCCTTTCTTTCCCCAAACCCTTACCAGCCAGGTCCCGGTGGGGTGGGTGATGCCCCTACCCACATCTCCTACCCTAACCTTAACCTATCCCCCCCTCCCTGTCCCAAACCCCAGAAAAAACAGAAAAAAAGCCTAAAAAAATGGAAAAACAAAAAACAGAAAAAGAAGCCTAAATAGAGTGGTTACTAAGGATGGGGGTGCCAGAAAAACAAGTTGATAGACAGAGTGGACTAAGGAATAGGGGGTGCCATAAAGAAAAAGGATAGAAAGAAAGCTCCCCAAGTAGGGTTGAGAAGAGAAAAAAAGAGAGAGAGTAAGAAAGCTCCCCAAGTAGGGTTGAGAGGAAAAGAGAAAAGTCACGTAAAAACAGAAAAAGTGACAGAGAGAAAAATAGAAAAAACTAAGTACAGAAAAACTTAAAAAGCCAAGAAAAAACCTAAGTAAAGAAGAAACAGAAAAAAGTAAGACAAAAAAGTCAGAAAGAAAAGCTAAGAAGAGAAAAGTATAAATAGAGGACAAACCAGTCCCTACCCTCATTGAGCCCAGCCTGATGAAGGCGAAGTAACGCCGAAACGTCGCGACGGGCTCAATAGAACAACTAATGGCCACTACTACCCAATGATGGGCAATTTTTTGATCCGGGGGCATCAGTGCCTACCCCAGTCGAGTGAGCGTGCATCAGGGGACCCAGACTTCTGCCTGGGACCCCTTTCTTTCCCCAAACCCTTACCAGCCAGGTCCCGGTGGGGTGGGTGATGCCCCTACCCACATCTCCTACCCTAACCTTAACCTATCCCCCCCTCCCTGTCCCAAACCCCAGAAAAAACAGAAAAAAAGCCTAAAAAAATGGAAAAACAAAAAACAGAAAAAGAAGCCTAAATAGAGTGGTTACTAAGGATGGGGGTGCCAGAAAAACAAGTTGATAGACAGAGTGGACTAAGGAATAGGGGGTGCCATAAAGAAAAAGGATAGAAAGAAAGCTCCCCAAGTAGGGTTGAGAAGAGAAAAAAAGAGAGAGAGTAAGAAAGCTCCCCAAGTAGGGTTGAGAGGAAAAGAGAAAAGTCACGTAAAAACAGAAAAAGTGACAGAGAGAAAAATAGAAAAAACTAAGTACAGAAAAACTTAAAAAGCCAAGAAAAAACCTAAGTAAAGAAGAAACAGAAAAAAGTAAGACAAAAAAGTCAGAAAGAAAAGCTAAGAAGAGAAAAGTATAAATAGAGGACAAACCAGTCCCTACCCTCATTGAGCCCAGCCTGATGAAGGCGAAGTAACGCCGAAACGTCGCGACGGGCTCAATAGAACAACTAATGGCCACTACTACCCAATGATGGGCAATTTTTTGATCCGGGGGCATCAGTGCCTACCCCAGTCGAGTGAGCGTGCATCAGGGGACCCAGACTTCTGCCTGGGACCCCTTTCTTTCCCCAAACCCTTACCAGCCAGGTCCCGGTGGGGTGGGTGATGCCCCTACCCACATCTCCTACCCTAACCTTAACCTATCCCCCCCTCCCTGTCCCAAACCCCAGAAAAAACAGAAAAAAAGCCTAAAAAAATGGAAAAACAAAAAACAGAAAAAGAAGCCTAAATAGAGTGGTTACTAAGGATGGGGGTGCCAGAAAAACAAGTTGATAGACAGAGTGGACTAAGGAATAGGGGGTGCCATAAAGAAAAAGGATAGAAAGAAAGCTCCCCAAGTAGGGTTGAGAAGAGAAAAAAAGAGAGAGAGTAAGAAAGCTCCCCAAGTAGGGTTGAGAGGAAAAGAGAAAAGTCACGTAAAAACAGAAAAAGTGACAGAGAGAAAAATAGAAAAAACTAAGTACAGAAAAACTTAAAAAGCCAAGAAAAAACCTAAGTAAAGAAGAAACAGAAAAAAGTAAGACAAAAAAGTCAGAAAGAAAAGCTAAGAAGAGAAAAGTATAAATAGAGGACAAACCAGTCCCTACCCTCATTGAGCCCAGCCTGATGAAGGCGAAGTAACGCCGAAACGTCGCGACGGGCTCAATAGAACAACTAATGGCCACTACTACCCAATGATGGGCAATTTTTTGATCCGGGGGCATCAGTGCCTACCCCAGTCGAGTGAGCGTGCATCAGGGGACCCAGACTTCTGCCTGGGACCCCTTTCTTTCCCCAAACCCTTACCAGCCAGGTCCCGGTGGGGTGGGTGATGCCCCTACCCACATCTCCTACCCTAACCTTAACCTATCCCCCCCTCCCTGTCCCAAACCCCAGAAAAAACAGAAAAAAAGCCTAAAAAAATGGAAAAACAAAAAACAGAAAAAGAAGCCTAAATAGAGTGGTTACTAAGGATGGGGGTGCCAGAAAAACAAGTTGATAGACAGAGTGGACTAAGGAATAGGGGGTGCCATAAAGAAAAAGGATAGAAAGAAAGCTCCCCAAGTAGGGTTGAGAAGAGAAAAAAAGAGAGAGAGTAAGAAAGCTCCCCAAGTAGGGTTGAGAGGAAAAGAGAAAAGTCACGTAAAAACAGAAAAAGTGACAGAGAGAAAAATAGAAAAAACTAAGTACAGAAAAACTTAAAAAGCCAAGAAAAAACCTAAGTAAAGAAGAAACAGAAAAAAGTAAGACAAAAAAGTCAGAAAGAAAAGCTAAGAAGAGAAAAGTATAAATAGAGGACAAACCAGTCCCTACCCTCATTGAGCCCAGCCTGATGAAGGCGAAGTAACGCCGAAACGTCGCGACGGGCTCAATAGAACAACTAATGGCCACTACTACCCAATGATGGGCAATTTTTTGATCCGGGGGCATCAGTGCCTACCCCAGTCGAGTGAGCGTGCATCAGGGGACCCAGACTTCTGCCTGGGACCCCTTTCTTTCCCCAAACCCTTACCAGCCAGGTCCCGGTGGGGTGGGTGATGCCCCTACCCACATCTCCTACCCTAACCTTAACCTATCCCCCCCTCCCTGTCCCAAACCCCAGAAAAAACAGAAAAAAAGCCTAAAAAAATGGAAAAACAAAAAACAGAAAAAGAAGCCTAAATAGAGTGGTTACTAAGGATGGGGGTGCCAGAAAAACAAGTTGATAGACAGAGTGGACTAAGGAATAGGGGGTGCCATAAAGAAAAAGGATAGAAAGAAAGCTCCCCAAGTAGGGTTGAGAAGAGAAAAAAAGAGAGAGAGTAAGAAAGCTCCCCAAGTAGGGTTGAGAGGAAAAGAGAAAAGTCACGTAAAAACAGAAAAAGTGACAGAGAGAAAAATAGAAAAAACTAAGTACAGAAAAACTTAAAAAGCCAAGAAAAAACCTAAGTAAAGAAGAAACAGAAAAAAGTAAGACAAAAAAGTCAGAAAGAAAAGCTAAGAAGAGAAAAGTATAAATAGAGGACAAACCAGTCCCTACCCTCATTGAGCCCAGCCTGATGAAGGCGAAGTAACGCCGAAACGTCGCGACGGGCTCAATAGAACAACTAATGGCCACTACTACCCAATGATGGGCAATTTTTTGATCCGGGGGCATCAGTGCCTACCCCAGTCGAGTGAGCGTGCATCAGGGGACCCAGACTTCTGCCTGGGACCCCTTTCTTTCCCCAAACCCTTACCAGCCAGGTCCCGGTGGGGTGGGTGATGCCCCTACCCACATCTCCTACCCTAACCTTAACCTATCCCCCCCTCCCTGTCCCAAACCCCAGAAAAAACAGAAAAAAAGCCTAAAAAAATGGAAAAACAAAAAACAGAAAAAGAAGCCTAAATAGAGTGGTTACTAAGGATGGGGGTGCCAGAAAAACAAGTTGATAGACAGAGTGGACTAAGGAATAGGGGGTGCCATAAAGAAAAAGGATAGAAAGAAAGCTCCCCAAGTAGGGTTGAGAAGAGAAAAAAAGAGAGAGAGTAAGAAAGCTCCCCAAGTAGGGTTGAGAGGAAAAGAGAAAAGTCACGTAAAAACAGAAAAAGTGACAGAGAGAAAAATAGAAAAAACTAAGTACAGAAAAACTTAAAAAGCCAAGAAAAAACCTAAGTAAAGAAGAAACAGAAAAAAGTAAGACAAAAAAGTCAGAAAGAAAAGCTAAGAAGAGAAAAGTATAAATAGAGGACAAACCAGTCCCTACCCTCATTGAGCCCAGCCTGATGAAGGCGAAGTAACGCCGAAACGTCGCGACGGGCTCAATAGAACAACTAATGGCCACTACTACCCAATGATGGGCAATTTTTTGATCCGGGGGCATCAGTGCCTACCCCAGTCGAGTGAGCGTGCATCAGGGGACCCAGACTTCTGCCTGGGACCCCTTTCTTTCCCCAAACCCTTACCAGCCAGGTCCCGGTGGGGTGGGTGATGCCCCTACCCACATCTCCTACCCTAACCTTAACCTATCCCCCCCTCCCTGTCCCAAACCCCAGAAAAAACAGAAAAAAAGCCTAAAAAAATGGAAAAACAAAAAACAGAAAAAGAAGCCTAAATAGAGTGGTTACTAAGGATGGGGGTGCCAGAAAAACAAGTTGATAGACAGAGTGGACTAAGGAATAGGGGGTGCCATAAAGAAAAAGGATAGAAAGAAAGCTCCCCAAGTAGGGTTGAGAAGAGAAAAAAAGAGAGAGAGTAAGAAAGCTCCCCAAGTAGGGTTGAGAGGAAAAGAGAAAAGTCACGTAAAAACAGAAAAAGTGACAGAGAGAAAAATAGAAAAAACTAAGTACAGAAAAACTTAAAAAGCCAAGAAAAAACCTAAGTAAAGAAGAAACAGAAAAAAGTAAGACAAAAAAGTCAGAAAGAAAAGCTAAGAAGAGAAAAGTATAAATAGAGGACAAACCAGTCCCTACCCTCATTGAGCCCAGCCTGATGAAGGCGAAGTAACGCCGAAACGTCGCGACGGGCTCAATAGAACAACTAATGGCCACTACTACCCAATGATGGGCAATTTTTTGATCCGGGGGCATCAGTGCCTACCCCAGTCGAGTGAGCGTGCATCAGGGGACCCAGACTTCTGCCTGGGACCCCTTTCTTTCCCCAAACCCTTACCAGCCAGGTCCCGGTGGGGTGGGTGATGCCCCTACCCACATCTCCTACCCTAACCTTAACCTATCCCCCCCTCCCTGTCCCAAACCCCAGAAAAAACAGAAAAAAAGCCTAAAAAAATGGAAAAACAAAAAACAGAAAAAGAAGCCTAAATAGAGTGGTTACTAAGGATGGGGGTGCCAGAAAAACAAGTTGATAGACAGAGTGGACTAAGGAATAGGGGGTGCCATAAAGAAAAAGGATAGAAAGAAAGCTCCCCAAGTAGGGTTGAGAAGAGAAAAAAAGAGAGAGAGTAAGAAAGCTCCCCAAGTAGGGTTGAGAGGAAAAGAGAAAAGTCACGTAAAAACAGAAAAAGTGACAGAGAGAAAAATAGAAAAAACTAAGTACAGAAAAACTTAAAAAGCCAAGAAAAAACCTAAGTAAAGAAGAAACAGAAAAAAGTAAGACAAAAAAGTCAGAAAGAAAAGCTAAGAAGAGAAAAGTATAAATAGAGGACAAACCAGTCCCTACCCTCATTGAGCCCAGCCTGATGAAGGCGAAGTAACGCCGAAACGTCGCGACGGGCTCAATAGAACAACTAATGGCCACTACTACCCAATGATGGGCAATTTTTTGATCCGGGGGCATCAGTGCCTACCCCAGTCGAGTGAGCGTGCATCAGGGGACCCAGACTTCTGCCTGGGACCCCTTTCTTTCCCCAAACCCTTACCAGCCAGGTCCCGGTGGGGTGGGTGATGCCCCTACCCACATCTCCTACCCTAACCTTAACCTATCCCCCCCTCCCTGTCCCAAACCCCAGAAAAAACAGAAAAAAAGCCTAAAAAAATGGAAAAACAAAAAACAGAAAAAGAAGCCTAAATAGAGTGGTTACTAAGGATGGGGGTGCCAGAAAAACAAGTTGATAGACAGAGTGGACTAAGGAATAGGGGGTGCCATAAAGAAAAAGGATAGAAAGAAAGCTCCCCAAGTAGGGTTGAGAAGAGAAAAAAAGAGAGAGAGTAAGAAAGCTCCCCAAGTAGGGTTGAGAGGAAAAGAGAAAAGTCACGTAAAAACAGAAAAAGTGACAGAGAGAAAAATAGAAAAAACTAAGTACAGAAAAACTTAAAAAGCCAAGAAAAAACCTAAGTAAAGAAGAAACAGAAAAAAGTAAGACAAAAAAGTCAGAAAGAAAAGCTAAGAAGAGAAAAGTATAAATAGAGGACAAACCAGTCCCTACCCTCATTGAGCCCAGCCTGATGAAGGCGAAGTAACGCCGAAACGTCGCGACGGGCTCAATAGAACAACTAATGGCCACTACTACCCAATGATGGGCAATTTTTTGATCCGGGGGCATCAGTGCCTACCCCAGTCGAGTGAGCGTGCATCAGGGGACCCAGACTTCTGCCTGGGACCCCTTTCTTTCCCCAAACCCTTACCAGCCAGGTCCCGGTGGGGTGGGTGATGCCCCTACCCACATCTCCTACCCTAACCTTAACCTATCCCCCCCTCCCTGTCCCAAACCCCAGAAAAAACAGAAAAAAAGCCTAAAAAAATGGAAAAACAAAAAACAGAAAAAGAAGCCTAAATAGAGTGGTTACTAAGGATGGGGGTGCCAGAAAAACAAGTTGATAGACAGAGTGGACTAAGGAATAGGGGGTGCCATAAAGAAAAAGGATAGAAAGAAAGCTCCCCAAGTAGGGTTGAGAAGAGAAAAAAAGAGAGAGAGTAAGAAAGCTCCCCAAGTAGGGTTGAGAGGAAAAGAGAAAAGTCACGTAAAAACAGAAAAAGTGACAGAGAGAAAAATAGAAAAAACTAAGTACAGAAAAACTTAAAAAGCCAAGAAAAAACCTAAGTAAAGAAGAAACAGAAAAAAGTAAGACAAAAAAGTCAGAAAGAAAAGCTAAGAAGAGAAAAGTATAAATAGAGGACAAACCAGTCCCTACCCTCATTGAGCCCAGCCTGATGAAGGCGAAGTAACGCCGAAACGTCGCGACGGGCTCAATAGAACAACTAATGGCCACTACTACCCAATGATGGGCAATTTTTTGATCCGGGGGCATCAGTGCCTACCCCAGTCGAGTGAGCGTGCATCAGGGGACCCAGACTTCTGCCTGGGACCCCTTTCTTTCCCCAAACCCTTACCAGCCAGGTCCCGGTGGGGTGGGTGATGCCCCTACCCACATCTCCTACCCTAACCTTAACCTATCCCCCCCTCCCTGTCCCAAACCCCAGAAAAAACAGAAAAAAAGCCTAAAAAAATGGAAAAACAAAAAACAGAAAAAGAAGCCTAAATAGAGTGGTTACTAAGGATGGGGGTGCCAGAAAAACAAGTTGATAGACAGAGTGGACTAAGGAATAGGGGGTGCCATAAAGAAAAAGGATAGAAAGAAAGCTCCCCAAGTAGGGTTGAGAAGAGAAAAAAAGAGAGAGAGTAAGAAAGCTCCCCAAGTAGGGTTGAGAGGAAAAGAGAAAAGTCACGTAAAAACAGAAAAAGTGACAGAGAGAAAAATAGAAAAAACTAAGTACAGAAAAACTTAAAAAGCCAAGAAAAAACCTAAGTAAAGAAGAAACAGAAAAAAGTAAGACAAAAAAGTCAGAAAGAAAAGCTAAGAAGAGAAAAGTATAAATAGAGGACAAACCAGTCCCTACCCTCATTGAGCCCAGCCTGATGAAGGCGAAGTAACGCCGAAACGTCGCGACGGGCTCAATAGAACAACTAATGGCCACTACTACCCAATGATGGGCAATTTTTTGATCCGGGGGCATCAGTGCCTACCCCAGTCGAGTGAGCGTGCATCAGGGGACCCAGACTTCTGCCTGGGACCCCTTTCTTTCCCCAAACCCTTACCAGCCAGGTCCCGGTGGGGTGGGTGATGCCCCTACCCACATCTCCTACCCTAACCTTAACCTATCCCCCCCTCCCTGTCCCAAACCCCAGAAAAAACAGAAAAAAAGCCTAAAAAAATGGAAAAACAAAAAACAGAAAAAGAAGCCTAAATAGAGTGGTTACTAAGGATGGGGGTGCCAGAAAAACAAGTTGATAGACAGAGTGGACTAAGGAATAGGGGGTGCCATAAAGAAAAAGGATAGAAAGAAAGCTCCCCAAGTAGGGTTGAGAAGAGAAAAAAAGAGAGAGAGTAAGAAAGCTCCCCAAGTAGGGTTGAGAGGAAAAGAGAAAAGTCACGTAAAAACAGAAAAAGTGACAGAGAGAAAAATAGAAAAAACTAAGTACAGAAAAACTTAAAAAGCCAAGAAAAAACCTAAGTAAAGAAGAAACAGAAAAAAGTAAGACAAAAAAGTCAGAAAGAAAAGCTAAGAAGAGAAAAGTATAAATAGAGGACAAACCAGTCCCTACCCTCATTGAGCCCAGCCTGATGAAGGCGAAGTAACGCCGAAACGTCGCGACGGGCTCAATAGAACAACTAATGGCCACTACTACCCAATGATGGGCAATTTTTTGATCCGGGGGCATCAGTGCCTACCCCAGTCGAGTGAGCGTGCATCAGGGGACCCAGACTTCTGCCTGGGACCCCTTTCTTTCCCCAAACCCTTACCAGCCAGGTCCCGGTGGGGTGGGTGATGCCCCTACCCACATCTCCTACCCTAACCTTAACCTATCCCCCCCTCCCTGTCCCAAACCCCAGAAAAAACAGAAAAAAAGCCTAAAAAAATGGAAAAACAAAAAACAGAAAAAGAAGCCTAAATAGAGTGGTTACTAAGGATGGGGGTGCCAGAAAAACAAGTTGATAGACAGAGTGGACTAAGGAATAGGGGGTGCCATAAAGAAAAAGGATAGAAAGAAAGCTCCCCAAGTAGGGTTGAGAAGAGAAAAAAAGAGAGAGAGTAAGAAAGCTCCCCAAGTAGGGTTGAGAGGAAAAGAGAAAAGTCACGTAAAAACAGAAAAAGTGACAGAGAGAAAAATAGAAAAAACTAAGTACAGAAAAACTTAAAAAGCCAAGAAAAAACCTAAGTAAAGAAGAAACAGAAAAAAGTAAGACAAAAAAGTCAGAAAGAAAAGCTAAGAAGAGAAAAGTATAAATAGAGGACAAACCAGTCCCTACCCTCATTGAGCCCAGCCTGATGAAGGCGAAGTAACGCCGAAACGTCGCGACGGGCTCAATAGAACAACTAATGGCCACTACTACCCAATGATGGGCAATTTTTTGATCCGGGGGCATCAGTGCCTACCCCAGTCGAGTGAGCGTGCATCAGGGGACCCAGACTTCTGCCTGGGACCCCTTTCTTTCCCCAAACCCTTACCAGCCAGGTCCCGGTGGGGTGGGTGATGCCCCTACCCACATCTCCTACCCTAACCTTAACCTATCCCCCCCTCCCTGTCCCAAACCCCAGAAAAAACAGAAAAAAAGCCTAAAAAAATGGAAAAACAAAAAACAGAAAAAGAAGCCTAAATAGAGTGGTTACTAAGGATGGGGGTGCCAGAAAAACAAGTTGATAGACAGAGTGGACTAAGGAATAGGGGGTGCCATAAAGAAAAAGGATAGAAAGAAAGCTCCCCAAGTAGGGTTGAGAAGAGAAAAAAAGAGAGAGAGTAAGAAAGCTCCCCAAGTAGGGTTGAGAGGAAAAGAGAAAAGTCACGTAAAAACAGAAAAAGTGACAGAGAGAAAAATAGAAAAAACTAAGTACAGAAAAACTTAAAAAGCCAAGAAAAAACCTAAGTAAAGAAGAAACAGAAAAAAGTAAGACAAAAAAGTCAGAAAGAAAAGCTAAGAAGAGAAAAGTATAAATAGAGGACAAACCAGTCCCTACCCTCATTGAGCCCAGCCTGATGAAGGCGAAGTAACGCCGAAACGTCGCGACGGGCTCAATAGAACAACTAATGGCCACTACTACCCAATGATGGGCAATTTTTTGATCCGGGGGCATCAGTGCCTACCCCAGTCGAGTGAGCGTGCATCAGGGGACCCAGACTTCTGCCTGGGACCCCTTTCTTTCCCCAAACCCTTACCAGCCAGGTCCCGGTGGGGTGGGTGATGCCCCTACCCACATCTCCTACCCTAACCTTAACCTATCCCCCCCTCCCTGTCCCAAACCCCAGAAAAAACAGAAAAAAAGCCTAAAAAAATGGAAAAACAAAAAACAGAAAAAGAAGCCTAAATAGAGTGGTTACTAAGGATGGGGGTGCCAGAAAAACAAGTTGATAGACAGAGTGGACTAAGGAATAGGGGGTGCCATAAAGAAAAAGGATAGAAAGAAAGCTCCCCAAGTAGGGTTGAGAAGAGAAAAAAAGAGAGAGAGTAAGAAAGCTCCCCAAGTAGGGTTGAGAGGAAAAGAGAAAAGTCACGTAAAAACAGAAAAAGTGACAGAGAGAAAAATAGAAAAAACTAAGTACAGAAAAACTTAAAAAGCCAAGAAAAAACCTAAGTAAAGAAGAAACAGAAAAAAGTAAGACAAAAAAGTCAGAAAGAAAAGCTAAGAAGAGAAAAGTATAAATAGAGGACAAACCAGTCCCTACCCTCATTGAGCCCAGCCTGATGAAGGCGAAGTAACGCCGAAACGTCGCGACGGGCTCAATAGAACAACTAATGGCCACTACTACCCAATGATGGGCAATTTTTTGATCCGGGGGCATCAGTGCCTACCCCAGTCGAGTGAGCGTGCATCAGGGGACCCAGACTTCTGCCTGGGACCCCTTTCTTTCCCCAAACCCTAACCCCCTAACCCTAACCCCCTAACCCCCTGCCCTAAGCCTAACCATTTGCCAATCTGATTGGACACGAGTTTGAAACCCCACTGGTGGGGTCCTGGACGCCTGAGAAGGGAGCAGGTATGGTCTGTGCATTGGAGCACGGCCCCCTTCGGGGACCGTGCTCCCAACTTTGATTTCCCCTAACCCTAACCCTAACCCACCCTAACCCTAAATTTGGACCCATTTACACCAAGTCCAGAACCGTTGGTGCTATCGACATGGGGTCTTCACCAGCGCGTGCGGAGCGGCAGAAAATCCCCACGTAGACACCACTTTCATCCCTCTACGACACTTACTTTCCCAGTTATTCCATTTTATTCCGTCAAGCTCTGGCTAAATCCCCTTAACCTAACCAACCCTAATCATACCTGCATTTGTCCACTGGAGGGAGACAAAAACACCAAGCTCTGAGATTCAAATTTTGAACTGCAGACCTCACAGTGTCTGTGTGTGTGTGTGTGTGTGCGCTTTGGTGTGTTTGCTTTGGTGTGTGTGTGTGTGTGTGTGTGTGTGTGTGTGACAGAGAGAGAGAGTGACACTTGCTGTGTATTTAAGAAACAAACGCTCAAAGAAACCAAACAGAATGACACAGGCAGAAAGACACTGTTTTATTTTGGTAACCAATGATGCATTTCTTCTTCCCTTGTACAGTGCACCCTGAAGCGGTGTGTGGACCAGGAGATCAGCAGAACAGGAACCACAGAGCGTCAGCGGCAGACATCCAAGCTGCACAGGGCACACGCAGCACCAGGCAGAATTAATGACGTCCCTGATCCACAGCTCAAGCCCAGCCACCCGCTGCCTCCTCGCCGCCTCCTCCCGGGACCTTCAAGGACCACCCACCAGCCACTGGTACACATTCCAATCTTACACAATGGCCCCAGCATCACAGGGCATCTCCTGACATTAAAATCTATCCTGATTTCTGTTGTTTTTCCCTCATCTCTGAGCCGCTGAGTGTGAGTGTGAGTGTGTGTGTGTGTGTGTCTCTCTCTCTTTTACACAAAAAACACATGTCAGTTGTTAAGGAAAATGTTATAAAACACTTCTTCAGTAAAGACTCAGAGAAGAGAAACACACAGAACTTCTTGCTAGCAAGGGCAGCCTCCACTCTAAGAGACTCCAGTGAGAGAACTGCCCCGGTCTTTATTTTATACTCCATTGAGCGTGTGTGTGTGTGTGTGTGTGTGTGTGTGTGTGTGTGTGTGTGTGTGTGTGTGTGTGTGTCTCTTTTACACAAAAAATACATGTGAGTGCACTTGCAACAACTTTTAATATGCAATGTACAGGACTTGCTTGCTAGGCGCCATCCTGTGGACCAAACATGCAATTGAAAGATGTTATTTTCGCCGGTATAACACCTTCTGACACTTTGTACCGCATTGAGCCAGCAGAGGGAGCACCTCTTGTTCAATCCCAGTGGCACAGCAGCTGCTCTGCTTCTGTGTGTGTGTGTGTGTGTGTGTGTGTGTGTGTGTGTGTGTGTGTGTGACAGAGAGACAGACAGAGAGAGAGAGACACTTGCTGTGTATTTAAAAAACAAGCGCTCAAACAAACCAAAGAGAACGACAGAGGCAGAAAGACACTGTTTTTTTTGTGGTAACCCATGAGGTCTTGCTATCGAATTGTACAGTGCATCCTGAAGCAAGGCCGAGCAGATGACATAGTGCTCCACAGGCCTGCTTCTGGTGCCTGCTCCTGTACCAACCTGCTGCAGAGGCTTCTGTGAAGGGAAACTGCTACATGTTATGTCACCAATCCCTGCCATGCTGCGTGTCTAACGACCCGGCAGGGCCTGCTGAGTACAGTGGTGGTGGACCCAGGCCCTCTGCACCTTCCTTTCTCCGACTGGGACCCTTTTGTCCCATCCTTTTTGGTCCGATTCGCCATATCTCCAGAACCGAAGAAGCCATCGGCGTGGCTTCTTCGCCACAGCGTCCGGCACCCACCAAAACCCCCACCTAGACACCAACATCAGCCCTCTACACCTCTTACTTTTTCAGTTATTCCACTTTTGTCCCATCCTCTCCTGGCTTTTTCCCCATAACCTATCATTTAAGCCTCATCATACCTGCCGTGGGCCACTGGAGGGAGACAAATCACCATGCACTAAAATTCAAATTTTGCACTGCAAACCTCACAGTGTCTGTGTGTGTGTGTGTGTGTGTGTGTGTGTGTGTGTGTGTGTGTGTGTGCGCTTTGGTGTGTGTGTGTGTGTGTGTGTGTGTGTGCGCGCTTTGGTGTGTGTGTGTGTGTGTGTGTGTGTGTGCGCGCTTTGGTGTGTGTGCTTTGGTGTGTGTGTGTGTGTGTGTGTGACACTTGCTGTGTATTTAAGAAACAAACGCTCAAAGAAACCAAACAGAATGACACAGGCAGAAAGACACTGTTTTATTTTGGTAACCAATGATGCATTTCTTCTTCCCTTGTACAGTGCACCCTGAAGCCGTGTGTGGACCAGGAGATCAGCAGAACAGGAACCACAGAGCGTCAGCGGCAGACATCCAAGCTGCACAGGGCACACGCAGCACCAGGCAGAATTAATGACGTCCCTGATCCACAGCTCAAGCCCAGCCACCCGCTGCCTCCTCGCCGCCTCCTCCTGGGACCTTCAAGGACCACCCACCAGCCACTGGTACACATTCCAATCTTACACAATGGCCCCAGCATCACAGGGCATCTCCTGACATTAAAATCTATCCTGATTTCTGTTGTTTTTCCCTCATCTCTGAGCCGCTGAGTGTGAGTGTGTGTGTGTGTGTGTGTGTGTGTGTGTGTGTGTGTGTGTGTCTCTCTCTCTTTTACACAAAAAACACATGTCAGTTGTTAAGGAAAATGTTATAAAACACTTCTTCAGTAAAGACTCAGAGAAGAGAAACACACAGAACTTCTTGCTAGCAAGGGCAGCCTCCACTCTAAGAGACTCCAGTGAGAGAACTGCCCCGGTCTTTATTTTATACTCCATTGAGCGTGTGTGTGTGCGTGTGTGTGTGTGTGTGTGTGTGTTGACAGAGAGAGAGAGACAGAGAGAGAGAGAGAGAGGGAGAGATACAAAGGAATGTAATTCAAATTTTGCACTTCAGACCTTACAGTGTGTGTGTGTGTGTGTGTGTGTGTGTGTGTGTGTGTGTGTGTGTGTGTGTGTGTTGACAGAGAGAGAGAGAGAGAGAGAGAGACAGAGAGAGAGAGAGAGAGAGAGAGAGGGAGAGATACAAAGGAATGTAATTCAAATTTTGCACTTCAGACCTTACAGTGTGTGTGTGTGTGTGTGTGTGTGTGTGTGTGTGTGTGTGTCTGTCTTTTACACAAAAAATGCACTTGCAACAACTTTAATATGGAATGTACTGGACTTCCCAGCTAGGCGCCCTCCTGTGGATGACAGGTGCAATTGATTGTCAAAAGCAGATATCTAACAGCTTCTGACACTTTGTACCGCATTGAGCCAGCAGAGGGAGCCCCCCTGGTTCAATCCCAGCTGCACAGCAGTTGTGACCAGCTTCTGTCTGTGTGCTTTGGTGTGTGTGAGTGTGTGTGTGTGTGTGTTGACAGAGAGAGAGAGAGACAGAGAGAGAGAGAGAGAGAGAGGGAGAGATACAAAGGAATGTAATTCAAATTTTGCACTTCAGACCTTACTGTGTGTGTGTGTGTGTGTGTGTGTGTGTGTGTGTGTGTGTGTGTGTGTGTGTGTGTTGACAGAGAGAGAGAGAGAGAGAGAGAGAGAGAGAGGGAGAGATACAAAGGAATGTAATTCAAATTTTGCACTTCAGACCTTACTGTGTGTGTGTGTGTGTGTGTGTGTGTGTGTGTGTGTGTGTGTGTGTCTGTCTTTTACACAAAAAATGCACTTGCAACAACTTTAATATGGAATGTACTGGACTTCCCAGCTAGGCGCCCTCCTGTGGACGACAGGTGCAATCCCAGTTGCACAGCACTTGACCAGCTTCTGTGTGTGTGTGTGTGTGTGTGTGTGTGTGACAGACAGACAGACAGACAGACAGACAGAGAGGGAGATTCAAAGCATCAGGACCAGGAGATGACACAGTGCTCCAAAGGCCTGGTTCTGCTGCCTCCTCCTCCACCCACCTGCTGCAGACGCTTCTGTGAAGGGAAACTGCTACATGTTATGTCACCGATCCCTGCCATGCTGCGTGTCTAACGACCCGGCAGGGCCTGCTGAGTACAGTGGTGGTGGAATCGGCCCGATCGGACACTCCTATCTGCCACTTTGACCTTTTTATTCCGTCAAATTTGGACCCATTTACACCAAGTCCAGAACCGTTGGTGCTATCGACATGGGGTCTTCACCAGCGCGTGCGGAGCGGCAGAAAATCCCCACGTAGACACCACTTTCATCCCTCTACGACACTTACTTTCCCAGTTATTCCATTTTATTCCGTCAAGCTCTGGCTAAATCCCCTTAACCTAAGCAACCCTAATCATACCTGCATTTGTCCACTGGAGGGAGACAAAAAAACCAAGCTCTGAGATTCAAATTTTGAACTGCAGACCTCACAGTGTCTGTGTGTGTGTGTGTGTGTGCGCTTTGGTGTGTTTGCTTTGGTGTGTGTGTGTGTGTGTGTGTGTGTGTGTGTGTGTGTGTGACAGAGAGAGAGAGTGACACTTGCTGTGTATTTAAGAAACAAACGCTCAAAGAAACCAAACAGAATGACACAGGCAGAAAGACACTGTTTTATTTTGGTAACCAATGATGCATTTCTTCTCCGCTTGTACAGTGCACCCTGAAGCCGTGTGTGGACCAGGAGATCAGCAGAACAGGAACCACAGAGCGTCAGCGGCAGACATCCAAGCTGCACAGGGCACACGCAGCACCAGGCAGAATTAATGACGTCCCTGATCCACAGCTCAAGCCCAGCCACCCGCTGCCTCCTCGCCGCCTCCTCCTGGGACCTTCAAGGACCACCCACCAGCCACTGGTACACATTCCAATCTTACACAATGGCCCCAGCATCACAGGGCATCTCCTGACATTAAAATCTATCCTGATTTCTGTTGTTTTTCCCTCATCTCTGAGCCGCTGAGTGTGAGTGTGTGTGTGTGTGTGTGTGTGTGTGTGTGTGTGTGTGTCTCTCTCTCTTTTACACAAAAAACACATGTCAGTTGTTAAGGAAAATGTTATAAAACACTTCTTCAGTAAAGACTCAGAGAAGAGAAACACACAGAACTTCTTGCTAGCAAGGGCAGCCTCCACTCTAAGAGACTCCAGTGAGAGAACTGCCCCGGTCTTTATTTTATACTCCATTGAGCGTGTGTGTGTGCGTGTGTGTGTGTGTGTGTGTGTTGACAGAGAGACAGAGAGAGAGAGAGAGAGAGAGGGAGAGATACAAAGGAATGTAATTCAAATTTTGCACTTCAGACCTTACTGTGTGTGTGTGTGTGTGTGTGTGTGTGTGTGTGTGTTGACAGAGAGAGAGAGAGAGAGAGACAGAGAGAGAGAGAGAGAGAGAGAGAGAGAGAGATACAAAGGAATGTAATTCAAATTTTGCACTTCAGACCTTACAGTGTGTGTGTGTGTGTGTGTGTGTGTGTCTGTCTTTTACACAAAAAATGCACTTGCAACAACTTTAATATGGAATGTACTGGACTTCCCGGCTAGGCGCCCTCCTGTGGATGACAGGTGCAATTGATTGTCAAAAGCAGATATCTAACAGCTTCTGACACTTTGTACCGCATTGAGCCAGCAGAGGGAGCCCCCCTGGTTCAATCCCAGTTGCACAGCAGTTGTGACCAGCTTCTGTCTGTGTGCTTTGGTGTGTGTGAGTGTGTGTGTGTGTGTGTGTGTGTTGACAGAGAGAGAGACAGAGAGAGAGAGAGAGAGAGAGGGAGAGATACAAAGGAATGTAATTCAAATTTTGCACTTCAGACCTTACTGTGTGTGTGTGTGTGTGTGTGTGTGTGTGTGTTGACAGAGAGAGAGAGAGAGAGAGAGAGAGAGAGGGAGAGATACAAAGGAATGTAATTCAAATTTTGCACTTCAGACCTTACAGTGTGTGTGTGTGTGTGTGTGTGTGTGTGTGTCTGTCTTTTACACAAAAAATGCACTTGCAACAACTTTAATATGGAATGTACTGGACTTCCCAGCTAGGCGCCCTCCTGTGGACGACAGGTGCAATCCCAGTTGCACAGCACTTGACCAGCTTCTGTGTGTGTGTGTGTGTGTGTGTGTGTGTGTGACAGACAGACAGACAGAGAGGGAGATTCAAAGCATCAGGACCAGGAGATGACACAGTGCTCCAAAGGCCTGGTTCTGCTGCCTCCTCCTCCACCCACCTGCTGCAGACGCTTCTGTGAAGGGAAACTGCTACATGTTATGTCACCGATCCCTGCCATGCTGCGTGTCTAACGACCCGGCAGGGCCTGCTGAGTACAGTGGTGGTGGAATCGGCCCGATCGGACACTCCTATCTGCCACTTTGACCTTTTTATTCCGTCAAATTTGGACCCATTTACACCAAGTCCAGAACCGTTGGTGCTATCGACATGGGGTCTTCACCAGCGCGTGCGGAGCGGCAGAAAATCCCCACGTAGACACCACTTTCATCCCTCTACGACACTTACTTTCCCAGTTATTCCATTTTATTCCGTCAAGCTCTGGCTAAATCCCCTTAACCTAACCAACCCTAATCATACCTGCATTTGTCCACTGGAGGGAGACAAAAAAACCAAGCTCTGAGATTCAAATTTTGAACTGCAGACCTCACAGTGTCTGTGTGTGTGTGTGTGTGTGTGCTTTGGTGTGTTTGCTTTGGTGTGTGTGTGTGTGTGTGTGTGTGTGTGTGTGTGTGTGTGTGACAGAGAGAGAGAGTGACACTTGCTGTGTATTTAAGAAACAAACGCTCAAAGAAACCAAACAGAATGACACAGGCAGAAAGACACTGTTTTATTTTGGTAACCAATGATGCATTTCTTCTCCGCTTGTACAGTGCACCCTGAAGCCGTGTGTGGACCAGGAGATCAGCAGAACAGGAACCACAGAGCGTCAGCGGCAGACATCCAAGCTGCACAGGGCACACGCAGCACCAGGCAGAATTAATGACGTCCCTGATCCACAGCTCAAGCCCAGCCACCCGCTGCCTCCTCGCCGCCTCCTCCTGGGACCTTCAAGGACCACCCACCAGCCACTGGTACACATTCCAATCTTACACAATGGCCCCAGCATCACAGGGCATCTCCTGACATTAAAATCTATCCTGATTTCTGTTGTTTTTCCCTCATCTCTGAGCCGCTGAGTGTGAGTGTGTGTGTGTGTGTGTGTGTGTGTGTGTGTGTGTGTGTGTGTGTGTGTGTGTGTCTCTCTCTCTTTTACACAAAAAACACATGTCAGTTGTTAAGGAAAATGTTATAAAACACTTCTTCAGTAAAGACTCAGAGAAGAGAAACACACAGAACTTCTTGCTAGCAAGGGCAGCCTCCACTCTAAGAGACTCCAGTGAGAGAACTGCCCCGGTCTTTATTTTATACTCCATTGAGCGTGTGTGTGTGCGTGTGTGTGTGTGTGTGTGTGTTGACAGAGAGACAGAGAGAGAGAGAGAGAGAGAGGGAGAGATACAAAGGAATGTAATTCAAATTTTGCACTTCAGACCTTACTGTGTGTGTGTGTGTGTGTGTGTGTGTGTGTGTGTGTGTGTGTGTTGACAGAGAGAGAGAGAGAGAGAGACAGAGAGAGAGAGAGAGAGAGAGAGAGGGAGAGATACAAAGGAATGTAATTCAAATTTTGCACTTCAGACCTTACAGTGTGTGTGTGTGTGTGTGTGTGTGTGTGTGTCTGTCTTTTACACAAAAAATGCACTTGCAACAACTTTAATATGGAATGTACTGGACTTCCCGGCTAGGCGCCCTCCTGTGGATGACAGGTGCAATTGATTGTCAAAAGCAGATATCTAACAGCTTCTGACACTTTGTACCGCATTGAGCCAGCAGAGGGAGCCCCCCTGGTTCAATCCCAGTTGCACAGCAGTTGTGACCAGCTTCTGTCTGTGTGCTTTGGTGTGTGTGAGTGTGTGTGTGTGTGTGTGTGTGTTGACAGAGAGAGAGACAGAGAGAGAGAGAGAGAGAGAGAGGGAGAGATACAAAGGAATGTAATTCAAATTTTGCACTTCAGACCTTACTGTGTGTGTGTGTGTGTGTGTGTGTGTGTGTGTGTGTGTGTGTGTGTGTTGACAGAGAGAGAGAGAGAGGGAGAGATACAAAGGAATGTAATTCAAATTTTGCACTTCAGACCTTACAGTGTGTGTGTGTGTGTGTGTGTGTGTGTGTGTGTGTGTGTCTGTCTTTTACACAAAAAATGCACTTGCAACAACTTTAATATGGAATGTACTGGACTTCCCGGCTAGGCGCCCTCCTGTGGATGACAGGTGCAATTGATTGTCAAAAGCAGATATCTAACAGCTTCTGACACTTTGTACCGCATTGAGCCAGCAGAGGGAGCCCCCCTGGTTCAATCCCAGTTGCACAGCAGTTGTGACCAGCTTCTGTCTGTGTGCTTTGGTGTGTGTGAGTGTGTGTGTGTGTGTGTTGACAGAGAGAGAGACAGAGAGAGAGAGAGAGAGAGAGGGAGAGATACAAAGGAATGTAATTCAAATTTTGCACTTCAGACCTTACTGTGTGTGTGTGTGTGTGTGTGTGTGTGTGTGTGTGTGTGTTGACAGAGAGAGAGAGAGAGAGAGAGAGAGAGAGGGAGAGATACAAAGGAATGTAATTCAAATTTTGCACTTCAGACCTTACAGTGTGTGTGTGTGTGTGTGTGTGTGTGTGTGTGTGTGTGTGTGTGTGTGTGTGTGTGTGTCTGTCTTTTACACAAAAAATGCACTTGCAACAACTTTAATATGGAATGTACTGGACTTCCCAGCTAGGCGCCCTCCTGTGGACGACAGGTGCAATCCCAGTTGCACAGCACTTGACCAGCTTCTGTGTGTGTGTGTGTGTGTGTGTGTGTGTGTGACAGACAGACAGACAGAGAGGGAGATTCAAAGCATCAGGACCAGGAGATGACACAGTGCTCCAAAGGCCTGGTTCTGCTGCCTCCTCCTCCACCCACCTGCTGCAGACGCTTCTGTGAAGGGAAACTGCTACATGTTATGTCACCGATCCCTGCCATGCTGCGTGTCTAACGACCCGGCAGGGCCTGCTGAGTACAGTGGTGGTGGAATCGGCCCGATCGGACACTCCTATCTGCCACTTTGACCTTTTTATTCCGTCAAATTTGGACCCATTTACACCAAGTCCAGAACCGTTGGTGCTATCGACATGGGGTCTTCACCAGCGCGTGCGGAGCGGCAGAAAATCCCCACGTAGACACCACTTTCATCCCTCTACGACACTTACTTTCCCAGTTATTCCATTTTATTCCGTCAAGCTCTGGCTAAATCCCCTTAACCTAAGCAACCCTAATCATACCTGCATTTGTCCACTGGAGGGAGACAAAAAAACCAAGCTCTGAGATTCAAATTTTGAACTGCAGACCTCACAGTGTCTGTGTGTGTGTGTGTGTGTGCGCTTTGGTGTGTTTGCTTTGGTGTGTGTGTGTGTGTGTGTGTGTGTGTGTGTGTGTGTGTGACAGAGAGAGAGAGTGACACTTGCTGTGTATTTAAGAAACAAACGCTCAAAGAAACCAAACAGAATGACACAGGCAGAAAGACACTGTTTTATTTTGGTAACCAATGATGCATTTCTTCTCCGCTTGTACAGTGCACCCTGAAGCCGTGTGTGGACCAGGAGATCAGCAGAACAGGAACCACAGAGCGTCAGCGGCAGACATCCAAGCTGCACAGGGCACACGCAGCACCAGGCAGAATTAATGACGTCCCTGATCCACAGCTCAAGCCCAGCCACCCGCTGCCTCCTCGCCGCCTCCTCCTGGGACCTTCAAGGACCACCCACCAGCCACTGGTACACATTCCAATCTTACACAATGGCCCCAGCATCACAGGGCATCTCCTGACATTAAAATCTATCCTGATTTCTGTTGTTTTTCCCTCATCTCTGAGCCGCTGAGTGTGAGTGTGTGTGTGTGTGTGTGTGTGTGTGTGTGTGTGTGTGTCTCTCTCTCTTTTACACAAAAAACACATGTCAGTTGTTAAGGAAAATGTTATAAAACACTTCTTCAGTAAAGACTCAGAGAAGAGAAACACACAGAACTTCTTGCTAGCAAGGGCAGCCTCCACTCTAAGAGACTCCAGTGAGAGAACTGCCCCGGTCTTTATTTTATACTCCATTGAGCGTGTGTGTGTGCGTGTGTGTGTGTGTGTGTGTGTTGACAGAGAGACAGAGAGAGAGAGAGAGAGAGAGGGAGAGATACAAAGGAATGTAATTCAAATTTTGCACTTCAGACCTTACTGTGTGTGTGTGTGTGTGTGTGTGTGTGTGTGTGTGTTGACAGAGAGAGAGAGAGAGAGAGACAGAGAGAGAGAGAGAGAGAGAGAGAGAGAGAGATACAAAGGAATGTAATTCAAATTTTGCACTTCAGACCTTACAGTGTGTGTGTGTGTGTGTGTGTGTGTGTCTGTCTTTTACACAAAAAATGCACTTGCAACAACTTTAATATGGAATGTACTGGACTTCCCGGCTAGGCGCCCTCCTGTGGATGACAGGTGCAATTGATTGTCAAAAGCAGATATCTAACAGCTTCTGACACTTTGTACCGCATTGAGCCAGCAGAGGGAGCCCCCCTGGTTCAATCCCAGTTGCACAGCAGTTGTGACCAGCTTCTGTCTGTGTGCTTTGGTGTGTGTGAGTGTGTGTGTGTGTGTGTGTGTGTTGACAGAGAGAGAGACAGAGAGAGAGAGAGAGAGAGAGGGAGAGATACAAAGGAATGTAATTCAAATTTTGCACTTCAGACCTTACTGTGTGTGTGTGTGTGTGTGTGTGTGTGTGTGTTGACAGAGAGAGAGAGAGAGAGAGAGAGAGAGAGGGAGAGATACAAAGGAATGTAATTCAAATTTTGCACTTCAGACCTTACAGTGTGTGTGTGTGTGTGTGTGTGTGTGTGTGTCTGTCTTTTACACAAAAAATGCACTTGCAACAACTTTAATATGGAATGTACTGGACTTCCCAGCTAGGCGCCCTCCTGTGGACGACAGGTGCAATCCCAGTTGCACAGCACTTGACCAGCTTCTGTGTGTGTGTGTGTGTGTGTGTGTGTGTGTGACAGACAGACAGACAGAGAGGGAGATTCAAAGCATCAGGACCAGGAGATGACACAGTGCTCCAAAGGCCTGGTTCTGCTGCCTCCTCCTCCACCCACCTGCTGCAGACGCTTCTGTGAAGGGAAACTGCTACATGTTATGTCACCGATCCCTGCCATGCTGCGTGTCTAACGACCCGGCAGGGCCTGCTGAGTACAGTGGTGGTGGAATCGGCCCGATCGGACACTCCTATCTGCCACTTTGACCTTTTTATTCCGTCAAATTTGGACCCATTTACACCAAGTCCAGAACCGTTGGTGCTATCGACATGGGGTCTTCACCAGCGCGTGCGGAGCGGCAGAAAATCCCCACGTAGACACCACTTTCATCCCTCTACGACACTTACTTTCCCAGTTATTCCATTTTATTCCGTCAAGCTCTGGCTAAATCCCCTTAACCTAACCAACCCTAATCATACCTGCATTTGTCCACTGGAGGGAGACAAAAAAACCAAGCTCTGAGATTCAAATTTTGAACTGCAGACCTCACAGTGTCTGTGTGTGTGTGTGTGTGTGTGCTTTGGTGTGTTTGCTTTGGTGTGTGTGTGTGTGTGTGTGTGTGTGTGTGTGTGTGTGTGTGACAGAGAGAGAGAGTGACACTTGCTGTGTATTTAAGAAACAAACGCTCAAAGAAACCAAACAGAATGACACAGGCAGAAAGACACTGTTTTATTTTGGTAACCAATGATGCATTTCTTCTCCGCTTGTACAGTGCACCCTGAAGCCGTGTGTGGACCAGGAGATCAGCAGAACAGGAACCACAGAGCGTCAGCGGCAGACATCCAAGCTGCACAGGGCACACGCAGCACCAGGCAGAATTAATGACGTCCCTGATCCACAGCTCAAGCCCAGCCACCCGCTGCCTCCTCGCCGCCTCCTCCTGGGACCTTCAAGGACCACCCACCAGCCACTGGTACACATTCCAATCTTACACAATGGCCCCAGCATCACAGGGCATCTCCTGACATTAAAATCTATCCTGATTTCTGTTGTTTTTCCCTCATCTCTGAGCCGCTGAGTGTGAGTGTGTGTGTGTGTGTGTGTGTGTGTGTGTGTGTGTGTGTGTGTGTGTGTGTGTGTCTCTCTCTCTTTTACACAAAAAACACATGTCAGTTGTTAAGGAAAATGTTATAAAACACTTCTTCAGTAAAGACTCAGAGAAGAGAAACACACAGAACTTCTTGCTAGCAAGGGCAGCCTCCACTCTAAGAGACTCCAGTGAGAGAACTGCCCCGGTCTTTATTTTATACTCCATTGAGCGTGTGTGTGTGCGTGTGTGTGTGTGTGTGTGTGTTGACAGAGAGACAGAGAGAGAGAGAGAGAGAGAGGGAGAGATACAAAGGAATGTAATTCAAATTTTGCACTTCAGACCTTACTGTGTGTGTGTGTGTGTGTGTGTGTGTGTGTGTGTGTGTGTGTGTGTGTTGACAGAGAGAGAGAGAGAGAGAGACAGAGAGAGAGAGAGAGAGAGAGAGAGGGAGAGATACAAAGGAATGTAATTCAAATTTTGCACTTCAGACCTTACAGTGTGTGTGTGTGTGTGTGTGTGTGTGTGTGTCTGTCTTTTACACAAAAAATGCACTTGCAACAACTTTAATATGGAATGTACTGGACTTCCCGGCTAGGCGCCCTCCTGTGGATGACAGGTGCAATTGATTGTCAAAAGCAGATATCTAACAGCTTCTGACACTTTGTACCGCATTGAGCCAGCAGAGGGAGCCCCCCTGGTTCAATCCCAGTTGCACAGCAGTTGTGACCAGCTTCTGTCTGTGTGCTTTGGTGTGTGTGAGTGTGTGTGTGTGTGTGTGTGTGTTGACAGAGAGAGAGACAGAGAGAGAGAGAGAGAGAGAGAGGGAGAGATACAAAGGAATGTAATTCAAATTTTGCACTTCAGACCTTACTGTGTGTGTGTGTGTGTGTGTGTGTGTGTGTGTGTGTGTGTGTGTGTGTTGACAGAGAGAGAGAGAGAGGGAGAGATACAAAGGAATGTAATTCAAATTTTGCACTTCAGACCTTACAGTGTGTGTGTGTGTGTGTGTGTGTGTGTGTGTGTGTGTGTCTGTCTTTTACACAAAAAATGCACTTGCAACAACTTTAATATGGAATGTACTGGACTTCCCGGCTAGGCGCCCTCCTGTGGATGACAGGTGCAATTGATTGTCAAAAGCAGATATCTAACAGCTTCTGACACTTTGTACCGCATTGAGCCAGCAGAGGGAGCCCCCCTGGTTCAATCCCAGTTGCACAGCAGTTGTGACCAGCTTCTGTCTGTGTGCTTTGGTGTGTGTGAGTGTGTGTGTGTGTGTGTTGACAGAGAGAGAGACAGAGAGAGAGAGAGAGAGAGAGGGAGAGATACAAAGGAATGTAATTCAAATTTTGCACTTCAGACCTTACTGTGTGTGTGTGTGTGTGTGTGTGTGTGTGTGTGTGTGTGTTGACAGAGAGAGAGAGAGAGAGAGAGAGAGAGAGGGAGAGATACAAAGGAATGTAATTCAAATTTTGCACTTCAGACCTTACAGTGTGTGTGTGTGTGTGTGTGTGTGTGTGTGTGTGTGTGTGTGTGTGTGTGTGTGTGTGTCTGTCTTTTACACAAAAAATGCACTTGCAACAACTTTAATATGGAATGTACTGGACTTCCCAGCTAGGCGCCCTCCTGTGGACGACAGGTGCAATCCCAGTTGCACAGCACTTGACCAGCTTCTGTGTGTGTGTGTGTGTGTGTGTGTGTGTGTGACAGACAGACAGACAGAGAGGGAGATTCAAAGCATCAGGACCAGGAGATGACACAGTGCTCCAAAGGCCTGGTTCTGCTGCCTCCTCCTCCACCCACCTGCTGCAGACGCTTCTGTGAAGGGAAACTGCTACATGTTATGTCACCGATCCCTGCCATGCTGCGTGTCTAACGACCCGGCAGGGCCTGCTGAGTACAGTGGTGGTGGAATCGGCCCGATCGGACACTCCTATCTGCCACTTTGACCTTTTTATTCCGTCAAATTTGGACCCATTTACACCAAGTCCAGAACCGTTGGTGCTATCGACATGGGGTCTTCACCAGCGCGTGCGGAGCGGCAGAAAATCCCCACGTAGACACCACTTTCATCCCTCTACGACACTTACTTTCCCAGTTATTCCATTTTATTCCGTCAAGCTCTGGCTAAATCCCCTTAACCTAACCAACCCTAATCATACCTGCATTTGTCCACTGGAGGGAGACAAAAACACCAAGCTCTGAGATTCAAATTTTGAACTGCAGACCTCACAGTGTCTGTGTGTGTGTGTGTGTGTGCGCTTTGGTGTGTTTGCTTTGGTGTGTGTGTGTGTGTGTGTGTGTGTGTGACAGAGAGAGAGAGTGACACTTGCTGTGTATTTAAGAAACAAACGCTCAAAGAAACCAAACAGAATGACACAGGCAGAAAGACACTGTTTTATTTTGGTAACCAATGATGCATTTCTTCTCCGCTTGTACAGTGCACCCTGAAGCCGTGTGTGGACCAGGAGATCAGCAGAACAGGAACCACAGAGCGTCAGCGGCAGACATCCAAGCTGCACAGGGCACACGCAGCACCAGGCAGAATTAATGACGTCCCTGATCCACAGCTCAAGCCCAGCCACCCGCTGCCTCCTCGCCGCCTCCTCCTGGGACCTTCAAGGACCACCCACCAGCCACTGGTACACATTCCAATCTTACACAATGGCCCCAGCATCACAGGGCATCTCCTGACATTAAAATCTATCCTGATTTCTGTTGTTTTTCCCTCATCTCTGAGCCGCTGAGTGTGAGTGTGTGTGTGTGTGTGTGTGTGTGTGTGTGTGTGTGTGTGTGTGTGTGTGTGTCTCTCTCTCTTTTACACAAAAAACACATGTCAGTTGTTAAGGAAAATGTTATAAAACACTTCTTCAGTAAAGACTCAGAGAAGAGAAACACACAGAACTTCTTGCTAGCAAGGGCAGCCTCCACTCTAAGAGACTCCAGTGAGAGAACTGCCCCGGTCTTTATTTTATACTCCATTGAGCGTGTGTGTGTGCGTGTGTGTGTGTGTGTGTGTGTGTGTTGACAGAGAGACAGAGAGAGAGAGAGAGAGAGAGGGAGAGATACAAAGGAATGTAATTCAAATTTTGCACTTCAGACCTTACTGTGTGTGTGTGTGTGTGTGTGTGTGTGTGTGTGTGTGTGTGTGTGTGTGTTGACAGAGAGAGAGAGAGAGAGAGAGAGAGAGAGACAGAGAGAGAGAGAGAGAGAGAGAGAGGGAGAGATACAAAGGAATGTAATTCAAATTTTGCACTTCAGACCTTACAGTGTGTGTGTGTGTGTGTGTGTGTGTGTGTGTGTGTGTGTGTGTGTGTGTGTGTGTCTGTCTTTTACACAAAAAATGCACTTGCAACAACTTTAATATGGAATGTACTGGACTTCCCGGCTAGGCGCCCTCCTGTGGATGACAGGTGCAATTGATTGTCAAAAGCAGATATCTAACAGCTTCTGACACTTTGTACCGCATTGAGCCAGCAGAGGGAGCCCCCCTGGTTCAATCCCAGTTGCACAGCAGTTGTGACCAGCTTCTGTCTGTGTGCTTTGGTGTGTGTGAGTGTGTGTGTGTGTGTGTTGACAGAGAGAGAGACAGAGAGAGAGAGAGAGAGAGAGGGAGAGATACAAAGGAATGTAATTCAAATTTTGCACTTCAGACCTTACTGTGTGTGTGTGTGTGTGTGTGTGTGTGTGTGTGTGTGTTGACAGAGAGAGAGAGAGAGAGAGAGAGAGAGAGAGAGGGAGAGATACAAAGGAATGTAATTCAAATTTTGCACTTCAGACCTTACAGTGTGTGTGTGTGTGTGTGTGTCTGTCTTTTACACAAAAAATGCACTTGCAACAACTTTAATATGGAATGTACTGGACTTCCCAGCTAGGCGCCCTCCTGTGGACGACAGGTGCAATCCCAGTTGCACAGCACTTGACCAGCTTCTGTGTGTGTGTGTGTGTGTGTGTGTGACAGACAGACAGACAGAGAGGGAGATTCAAAGCATCAGGACCAGGAGATGACACAGTGCTCCAAAGGCCTGGTTCTGCTGCCTCCTCCTCCACCCACCTGCTGCAGACGCTTCTGTGAAGGGAAACTGCTACATGTTATGTCACCGATCCCTGCCATGCTGCGTGTCTAACGACCCGGCAGGGCCTGCTGAGTACAGTGGTGGTGGAATCGGCCCGATCGGACACTCCTATCTGCCACTTTGACCTTTTTATTCCGTCAAATTTGGACCCATTTACACCAAGT
>NC_135176.1:34848616-34883616 GCF_041146795.1 Maylandia zebra | reverse complement strand
ACAAAAAACACATGTCAGTTGTTAAGGAAAATGTTATAAAACACTTCTTCAGTAAAGACTCAGAGAAGAGAAACACACAGAACTTCTTGCTAGCAAGGGCAGCCTCCACTCTAAGAGACTCCAGTGAGAGAACTGCCCCGGTCTTTATTTTATACTCCATTGAGCGTGTGTGTGTGCGTGTGTGTGTGTGTGTGTGTGTGTTGACAGAGAGACAGAGAGAGAGAGAGAGAGAGAGGGAGAGATACAAAGGAATGTAATTCAAATTTTGCACTTCAGACCTTACTGTGTGTGTGTGTGTGTGTGTGTGTGTGTGTGTGTGTGTGTGTGTGTGTTGACAGAGAGAGAGAGAGAGAGAGACAGAGAGAGAGAGAGAGAGAGAGAGAGAGAGAGATACAAAGGAATGTAATTCAAATTTTGCACTTCAGACCTTACAGTGTGTGTGTGTGTGTGTGTGTGTGTGTCTGTCTTTTACACAAAAAATGCACTTGCAACAACTTTAATATGGAATGTACTGGACTTCCCGGCTAGGCGCCCTCCTGTGGATGACAGGTGCAATTGATTGTCAAAAGCAGATATCTAACAGCTTCTGACACTTTGTACCGCATTGAGCCAGCAGAGGGAGCCCCCCTGGTTCAATCCCAGTTGCACAGCAGTTGTGACCAGCTTCTGTCTGTGTGCTTTGGTGTGTGTGAGTGTGTGTGTGTGTGTGTGTGTTGACAGAGAGAGAGACAGAGAGAGAGAGAGAGAGAGAGAGGGAGAGATACAAAGGAATGTAATTCAAATTTTGCACTTCAGACCTTACTGTGTGTGTGTGTGTGTGTGTGTGTGTGTGTGTGTGTTGACAGAGAGAGAGAGAGAGAGAGAGAGGGAGAGATACAAAGGAATGTAATTCAAATTTTGCACTTCAGACCTTACAGTGTGTGTGTGTGTGTGTGTGTGTGTGTGTGTGTGTGTCTGTCTTTTACACAAAAAATGCACTTGCAACAACTTTAATATGGAATGTACTGGACTTCCCGGCTAGGCGCCCTCCTGTGGATGACAGGTGCAATTGATTGTCAAAAGCAGATATCTAACAGCTTCTGACACTTTGTACCGCATTGAGCCAGCAGAGGGAGCCCCCCTGGTTCAATCCCAGTTGCACAGCAGTTGTGACCAGCTTCTGTCTGTGTGCTTTGGTGTGTGTGAGTGTGTGTGTGTGTGTGTGTGTGTTGACAGAGAGAGAGACAGAGAGAGAGAGAGAGAGAGAGGGAGAGATACAAAGGAATGTAATTCAAATTTTGCACTTCAGACCTTACTGTGTGTGTGTGTGTGTGTGTGTGTGTGTGTGTGTGTTGACAGAGAGAGAGAGAGAGAGAGAGAGAGAGAGGGAGAGATACAAAGGAATGTAATTCAAATTTTGCACTTCAGACCTTACAGTGTGTGTGTGTGTGTGTGTGTGTGTGTGTGTGTGTGTGTGTGTGTGTGTCTGTCTTTTACACAAAAAATGCACTTGCAACAACTTTAATATGGAATGTACTGGACTTCCCAGCTAGGCGCCCTCCTGTGGACGACAGGTGCAATCCCAGTTGCACAGCACTTGACCAGCTTCTGTGTGTGTGTGTGTGTGTGTGTGTGTGTGTGACAGACAGACAGACAGAGAGGGAGATTCAAAGCATCAGGACCAGGAGATGACACAGTGCTCCAAAGGCCTGGTTCTGCTGCCTCCTCCTCCACCCACCTGCTGCAGACGCTTCTGTGAAGGGAAACTGCTACATGTTATGTCACCGATCCCTGCCATGCTGCGTGTCTAACGACCCGGCAGGGCCTGCTGAGTACAGTGGTGGTGGAATCGGCCCGATCGGACACTCCTATCTGCCACTTTGACCTTTTTATTCCGTCAAATTTGGACCCATTTACACCAAGTCCAGAACCGTTGGTGCTATCGACATGGGGTCTTCACCAGCGCGTGCGGAGCGGCAGAAAATCCCCACGTAGACACCACTTTCATCCCTCTACGACACTTACTTTCCCAGTTATTCCATTTTATTCCGTCAAGCTCTGGCTAAATCCCCTTAACCTAACCAACCCTAATCATACCTGCATTTGTCCACTGGAGGGAGACAAAAAAACCAAGCTCTGAGATTCAAATTTTGAACTGCAGACCTCACAGTGTCTGTGTGTGTGTGTGTGTGTGCGCTTTGGTGTGTTTGCTTTGGTGTGTGTGTGTGTGTGTGTGTGTGTGTGTGTGTGTGTGTGTGACAGAGAGAGAGAGTGACACTTGCTGTGTATTTAAGAAACAAACGCTCAAAGAAACCAAACAGAATGACACAGGCAGAAAGACACTGTTTTATTTTGGTAACCAATGATGCATTTCTTCTCCGCTTGTACAGTGCACCCTGAAGCCGTGTGTGGACCAGGAGATCAGCAGAACAGGAACCACAGAGCGTCAGCGGCAGACATCCAAGCTGCACAGGGCACACGCAGCACCAGGCAGAATTAATGACGTCCCTGATCCACAGCTCAAGCCCAGCCACCCGCTGCCTCCTCGCCGCCTCCTCCTGGGACCTTCAAGGACCACCCACCAGCCACTGGTACACATTCCAATCTTACACAATGGCCCCAGCATCACAGGGCATCTCCTGACATTAAAATCTATCCTGATTTCTGTTGTTTTTCCCTCATCTCTGAGCCGCTGAGTGTGAGTGTGTGTGTGTGTGTGTGTGTGTGTGTGTGTGTGTGTGTGTCTCTCTCTCTTTTACACAAAAAACACATGTCAGTTGTTAAGGAAAATGTTATAAAACACTTCTTCAGTAAAGACTCAGAGAAGAGAAACACACAGAACTTCTTGCTAGCAAGGGCAGCCTCCACTCTAAGAGACTCCAGTGAGAGAACTGCCCCGGTCTTTATTTTATACTCCATTGAGCGTGTGTGTGTGCGTGTGTGTGTGTGTGTGTGTGTTGACAGAGAGACAGAGAGAGAGAGAGAGAGAGAGGGAGAGATACAAAGGAATGTAATTCAAATTTTGCACTTCAGACCTTACTGTGTGTGTGTGTGTGTGTGTGTGTGTGTTGACAGAGAGAGAGAGAGAGAGAGAGAGAGAGACAGAGAGAGAGAGAGAGAGAGAGAGAGGGAGAGATACAAAGGAATGTAATTCAAATTTTGCACTTCAGACCTTACAGTGTGTGTGTGTGTGTGTGTGTGTGTGTGTGTGTGTGTGTGTGTGTGTGTGTGTGTGTCTGTCTTTTACACAAAAAATGCACTTGCAACAACTTTAATATGGAATGTACTGGACTTCCCGGCTAGGCGCCCTCCTGTGGATGACAGGTGCAATTGATTGTCAAAAGCAGATATCTAACAGCTTCTGACACTTTGTACCGCATTGAGCCAGCAGAGGGAGCCCCCCTGGTTCAATCCCAGTTGCACAGCAGTTGTGACCAGCTTCTGTCTGTGTGCTTTGGTGTGTGTGAGTGTGTGTGTGTGTGTGTGTGTTGACAGAGAGAGAGACAGAGAGAGAGAGAGAGAGAGAGGGAGAGATACAAAGGAATGTAATTCAAATTTTGCACTTCAGACCTTACTGTGTGTGTGTGTGTGTGTGTGTGTGTGTGTGTGTGTGTGTGTGTGTGTTGACAGAGAGAGAGAGAGAGAGAGAGAGAGAGAGGGAGAGATACAAAGGAATGTAATTCAAATTTTGCACTTCAGACCTTACAGTGTGTGTGTGTGTGTGTGTGTGTGTGTGTGTGTGTGTGTGTCTGTCTTTTACACAAAAAATGCACTTGCAACAACTTTAATATGGAATGTACTGGACTTCCCAGCTAGGCGCCCTCCTGTGGACGACAGGTGCAATCCCAGTTGCACAGCACTTGACCAGCTTCTGTGTGTGTGTGTGTGTGTGTGTGTGTGTGTGTGTGTGACAGACAGACAGACAGAGAGGGAGATTCAAAGCATCAGGACCAGGAGATGACACAGTGCTCCAAAGGCCTGGTTCTGCTGCCTCCTCCTCCACCCACCTGCTGCAGACGCTTCTGTGAAGGGAAACTGCTACATGTTATGTCACCGATCCCTGCCATGCTGCGTGTCTAACGACCCGGCAGGGCCTGCTGAGTACAGTGGTGGTGGAATCGGCCCGATCGGACACTCCTATCTGCCACTTTGACCTTTTTATTCCGTCAAATTTGGACCCATTTACACCAAGTCCAGAACCGTTGGTGCTATCGACATGGGGTCTTCACCAGCGCGTGCGGAGCGGCAGAAAATCCCCACGTAGACACCACTTTCATCCCTCTACGACACTTACTTTCCCAGTTATTCCATTTTATTCCGTCAAGCTCTGGCTAAATCCCCTTAACCTAACCAACCCTAATCATACCTGCATTTGTCCACTGGAGGGAGACAAAAACACCAAGCTCTGAGATTCAAATTTTGAACTGCAGACCTCACAGTGTCTGTGTGTGTGTGTGTGTGTGCGCTTTGGTGTGTTTGCTTTGGTGTGTGTGTGTGTGTGTGTGTGTGTGACAGAGAGAGAGAGTGACACTTGCTGTGTATTTAAGAAACAAACGCTCAAAGAAACCAAACAGAATGACACAGGCAGAAAGACACTGTTTTATTTTGGTAACCAATGATGCATTTCTTCTCCGCTTGTACAGTGCACCCTGAAGCCGTGTGTGGACCAGGAGATCAGCAGAACAGGAACCACAGAGCGTCAGCGGCAGACATCCAAGCTGCACAGGGCACACGCAGCACCAGGCAGAATTAATGACGTCCCTGATCCACAGCTCAAGCCCAGCCACCCGCTGCCTCCTCGCCGCCTCCTCCCGGGACCTTCAAGGACCACCCACCAGCCACTGGTACACATTCCAATCTTACACAATGGCCCCAGCATCACAGGGCATCTCCTGACATTAAAATCTATCCTGATTTCTGTTGTTTTTCCCTCATCTCTGAGCCGCTGAGTGTGAGTGTGTGTGTGTGTGTGTGTGTCTCTCTCTCTTTTACACAAAAAACACATGTCAGTTGTTAAGGAAAATGTTATAAAACACTTCTTCAGTAAAGACTCAGAGAAGAGAAACACACAGAACTTCTTGCTAGCAAGGGCAGCCTCCACTCTAAGAGACTCCAGTGAGAGAACTGCCCCGGTCTTTATTTTATACTCCATTGAGCGTGTGTGTGTGTGTGTGTGTGTGTGTGTGTGTGTCTCTTTTACACAAAAAATACATGTGAGTGCACTTGCAACAACTTTTAATATGCAATGTACAGGACTTGCCAGCTAGGCGCCATCCTGTGGACCAAACATGCAATTGAAAGATGTTATTTTCGCCGGTATAACACCTTCTGACACTTTGTACCGCATTGAGCCAGCAGAGGGAGCACCTCTTGTTCAATCCCAGTGGCAAAGCAGCTGCTCTGCTTCTGTGTGTGTGTGTGTGTGTGTGTGTGTGTGTGTGTGTGTGTGTGTGTGTGTGTGTGTGTGTGTGTGACAGAGAGACAGACAGAGAGAGAGAGAGAGAGACACTTGCTGTGTATTTAAGAAACAAACGCTCAAAGAAACCAAACAGAATGACACAGGCAGAAAGACACTGTTTTATTTTGGTAACCAATGATGCATTTCTTCTTCCCTTGTACAGTGCACCCTGAAGCCGTGTGTGGACCAGGAGATCAGCAGAACAGGAACCACAGAGCGTCAGCGGCAGACATCCAAGCTGCACAGGGCACACGCAGCACCAGGCAGAATTAATGACGTCCCTGATCCACAGCTCAAGCCCAGCCACCCGCTGCCTCCTCGCCGCCTCCTCCCGGGACCTTCAAGGACCACCCACCAGCCACTGGTACACATTCCAATCTTACACAATGGCCCCAGCATCACAGGGCATCTCCTGACATTAAAATCTATCCTGATTTCTGTTGTTTTTCCCTCATCTCTGAGCCGCTGAGTGTGAGTGTGAGTGTGTGTGTGTGTGTGTCTCTCTCTCTTTTACACAAAAAACACATGTCAGTTGTTAAGGAAAATGTTATAAAACACTTCTTCAGTAAAGACTCAGAGAAGAGAAACACACAGAACTTCTTGCTAGCAAGGGCAGCCTCCACTCTAAGAGACTCCAGTGAGAGAACTGCCCCGGTCTTTATTTTATACTCCATTGAGCGTGTGTGTGTGTGTGTGTGTGTGTGTGTGTGTGTGTGTGTGTGTGTGTGTGTGTGTGTGTGTGTGTGTCTCTTTTACACAAAAAATACATGTGAGTGCACTTGCAACAACTTTTAATATGCAATGTACAGGACTTGCTTGCTAGGCGCCATCCTGTGGACCAAACATGCAATTGAAAGATGTTATTTTCGCCGGTATAACACCTTCTGACACTTTGTACCGCATTGAGCCAGCAGAGGGAGCACCTCTTGTTCAATCCCAGTGGCACAGCAGCTGCTCTGCTTCTGTCTGTGTGTGTGTGTGTGTGTGTGTGTGTGTGTGTGTGTGTGTGTGTGTGTGACAGAGAGAGAGAGAGAGAGACACTTGCTGTGTATTTAAAAAACAAGCGCTCAAACAAACCAAAGAGAACGACAGAGGCAGAAAGACACTGTTTTTTTTGTGGTAACCCATGAGGTCTTGCTATCGAATTGTACAGTGCATCCTGAAGCAAGGCCGAGCAGATGACATAGTGCTCCACAGGCCTGCTTCTGGTGCCTGCTCCTGTACCAACCTGCTGCAGAGGCTTCTGTGAAGGGAAACTGCTACATGTTATGTCACCGATCGCTGCCATGCTGCGTGTCTAACGACCCGGCAGGGCCTGCTGAGTACAGTGGTGGTGGAATCGGCCCAATCGGACACTCCTATCTGCCACTTTGACCTTTTTATTCCGTCAAATTTGGACCCATTTACACCAAGTCCAGAACCGTTGGTGCTATCGACATGGGGTCTTCACCAGGGTGTCCGGAGCACCCCGAAACCCCCCCGTAGACACAACTTTCATCCCTCTACGACACTTACTTTCCCAGTTATTCCATTTTATTCCGTCAAATTCTGGCTATTACCCCCTAACCCTAACCAACCCTAATCATACCTGCATTTGTCCACTGGAGGGAGACAAAAACACCAAGCTCTGAGATTCAAATTTTGAACTGCAGACCTCACAGTGTGTGTGTGTGTGTGTGTGTGTGTGTGTGTGTGTGTGTGTGTGTGTGTGTGTGTGTGTGTGTGTGTGTGTGTGTGTGTGTGTGTACGCGGTTTACGTGTGTAATTTTGCTTATGTTGACAAATATCCTAATGCAGCTGTAGTCTGCTGAAAAAAAAGGTGCTTTTATGTTATACATATATAAATATAAAAATCTCAGCCCCAGTCGGCAATGTGGATCATCGAACAGTGCCCCTACTTTAAAGAAACACTTTTCTAATCAGGCCACAGATGCTGTCTTAGTATTATTTTGTTTCAACGCTCCTTTTATGTCTTAATTTCAGACCCATACATATATTCATTTGAAGTTTGCTTTAACTGATCAGAGCTGTAGATGCTCCCTAAAGCAGCTCTTATGTGTAAATCTTATGTAGCTCCTCCTTTGTGTTCACTGGTTATTCTGAAGCCAAAGTTTCACCAAGTCGTGGGTTTGAGCACGGACCAAAGATGTGCGTATTTTAATAAGCTTTTACAAGAAGAAATTAACCAAATGCGGACAGATTCCCTAATTTATATGCAACTCTTTCCACTTGTATTAACATTTTCCTGCTGTACACGTCTTCTTAGTGTAGTATTTAAGACAGTAGATGCTTTGTAAAGATAATAGTCCAGTACTGTCTGCTACACTGCCCCATGCAATATAACCAGCCTAATTTTCATTTTTTTTTCTCACCATGGAAGGCCTTGACAAGTCATTGCAGTCTGCCCTGTATCCTGCTCAGAAGCAGGTCTTTGCTTTTTCTACTGCAGCTGCAGGCAGCTCCAAGCTGTATGAAAAGGAAAGAAGAAAAATCAAACTACACGTTTTTTCTTTGTATTACGCTTGTTTGTATGTTGCATGGTACCTTTCTATTTGTGTATAGTTAATTGCACTATTGTTTGTTTTGAAACTAACTTGAGAGTGCAATAAAAAAACTATAAATACTGTATGTAATTAATAAAATTTTTACCATATTGTCTTTGGTGCTGTTTTTCAGCCTCATCTATCCTTTTTTATTTTGAGAAATGTACGTATGTGGTGCCCAGACTTGTGAAGCATTAGGACTATTGTCTTCCTGTAGTTTTGAGGTAACTCAGTTGTGCTGTTAGTGCCAACGCTTTTTACTGGTTTATAAGAATAGCTGGTTGAACAAGTAATGCCAACTGTCTTTGTTGCCCTGTGGTTATGCGCCGTTTAATTAGTAAACCCAAGATGGGCAATTTTTTGAACTGGGGCAGGGGTACCACCATCCTGTCCCACGGTGGAGAGTGCATCTCAAGGAACCGGCGATTGCTGGTTCCCTGATCTTTTTTCAACACCCTAACCCTTTACCACAGATGTGGAGTCAGGACCCGCTGTTCACTTTCAGTCAGTACACTGAAAATGAGTTTCATCAGACTAACCACAAATGTACGACAGTCAAGAACTTCTGCAGCTCTGAGCCAAGTTTCCTAAACAGTCTGCAGTATGAGGAGGACGAGTTCTTTAGAAAACTGATAGCTGCAGAAGGACAAACCTCAACTCAAAAATCTTTAAAACGCCTTCATTCTTCTCATATGATTAATGAGAAGGAAAACGGGACACCACTGTCTTATAATTCCCCAGGAACAAACTCCTCTTTCTCTCATTTCAGACCTGTTTCAAATCATAAGCAGACACAACCAAAAACCGGCTCACCTAATCAAACCAAATCCTAACTTTAAGCCACTATCCAGTCCTGTCCCCCTTCTCTCCTCATACCGGTACCCACAGTTCAGACCCCACCTCAGGCCCCTTACTGCCTGAGGAGGGGTCTGAAGTATTTTCCAGCCTTATAAAGAAAGGGAAGACTGAAGTGGCAGACTGTCATGCAAAAAGCGAGCATCTCCTCCTTGCACTGCTTACAGTCAAATGACAAAATATGTGAACTCTTTTTAAACAGGAAAAAGGAAGAAATTGTACACCAGAGGGGGCAAGAAGGAGAAAACTTGAATATAAACTCAAAAGAAAAACCGCTGTTCCTTCCCTCCCCCAGAAGGCAGTAGAATATCATCATGTTAAATGCCACTTTTGGGGGGGGGTAAAATTACTTGACAAATATGTTTCTCTTTTTTGTTATTTCGTCCCTCTTTGTTACAGCTACAGGAGGACAATAAACAGAAGAAGGAGAGCGGCACCAAAGAGGCGAAAAAACGAAAGAGCGCACCACCTCCTGACACCACATCCACAAAGAAGTCCAAATGTACCTCCAGTGCTGAGGGGGACGACAAGGAGGTTTTTCTCCTCCCTGTTCGTGGGCGTGAGCGTTACGAGATGTTGAAGAAGATCAATGACTGTTTGGAGCTGCTTGACAAGGACAGCAAAAGCAAGTCAAAGGTCTCAGTGAAGCATGAGGTTCCCGTGCCCTCCAGTGGAAAGAGGCTGCTCCAGAGAGGAGAGAGGAGTGACAGCGACTAAGATGCCCATCACCTCAATTTCGAAAACAAATGTCACCTTTTTGTCTAAGCCTTTAGGATTATTTCAGGTTTTAAATGCCCATTTAAAAACCAAAATGCCATCCTGCCTCAGTTAAAACGGTTCCTGAAACTGTACTGCCTGATTAGTCACTGCACTGACATACTGTTGTGTTCAGTTATGTTTTTCTTTTCTTTTTAAAAAAAACAAAAAAAACAACCCTATGTTCCTAATTGGGTTAGAGCCGTTCAGCATGGTTTGAGTGAGATTAAGAATGATCCTTGTCATAACGAGTCACTGCCGTTTATTTAAATAAAGTTCAAAGCTAGGCTTGCAAAACTTGAATGGAATTTGCCTCTGATGTTGCTGTATTACTGTGCTACAGTCCTGTCGCACCATGTCATTTTTTAAAAAAGAAATGTATATATTTTGCATGATTGTCTGGGAAATGCAACCACCTCTGCGCAACCTTGATTCATATGCAATATGTAATCATGTTTGTGTAACATGAAAGAAAAAAGAGAAAAAACGATGATAAATGCAAAGACTGGTAACAGCGCTAAGAACCATAAAGCAAGAGAATTTTTAAAAAACTGTGAGAAATAAACTACACTGTAAAAAAAAATAACCCTATTCAAATTAAAAAAAATGATGTCCAATTGTCACATCCAAAATATTTGGCTTTATAGAATCCAAATTGAGTCACTTGATATGACCTGATACTTTTATGTTGATATAAACAATATTACTAGACTTGACTGAAACTTTAAATTTTGCATTGATCCAAATTGATTTTTTTACATAGAACCATATTTTAATTATTGAACCAAGCTAATATATTGAAATTTAACCAACCTAATGTATTCACATCGAACCAAATTAACATGAACTAATATGTTTGTGTTGAAGCCAGGTAATTGATTTACATATATTCAAACTATATTTTTTACATTTCATTTCAGTTCAAAAATGCTCTGCATTTCCTATAAAAAACAAGACAGTTGGCCAACCAATTATTTCAAAATTATTTATTGTTCCAAACCATTTTAACTATAATCAATAGAGAGGATTAGTAATATACAGATTTAGTGCTACGGCAGAAATGATTAGAGAAATGTTTGTTTTATAAAACCTGCAATCTTTTGAAAACCAGTATAAAACCTGCAATCTTTTGAAAACCAGTATAAAACCTGCAACCTGTCTAAAACTGGCATAAAACCATTATAAAAACTATTTTTAAACCAATTTGCAAGTACTCAAAAATGTTTATATGTGCACTGTGCCTGTACAATGTAAAAAAAAAAAATCTACACATGTATCAATGAAATCAACTTAAATCTCCCTTTCAAATGGGTGTTCTTATAAATTTTGAATGTAGAATACCACTGCAGGCCAACCAAGCAAAATAACCAAGCACACATGCACATGCATGTGCACATACACATGCACACATGCATGCAAACACACTACTGTGCAGTGTTAAGTTCACAATTAAGTTTGCGAATCTTAGAGGTCATCTTGTTAAAGTCAAGCTCCATCATAATCTTTTGAAGAGCCTCAAAGGTGAACCTGAATCCTCGTGGATATTCCATATTAAGAGCATAACAGAGTCCAAAGACCATTGCCACTCCAGCTGCCACAGAAGGCAACTCATTCAGGACTTCCACACCATCAATGATTATCCCGATGTCTCGAGGCTGATGTAGGAGGCTTGAGTTGTCCCTGAAGACGAAGAGTGCCATGGTGGTACTCTGCAGCTCTTCCTCAGCTTCATCTTTCTGGGATATCTTGAGGTAAAATATGGAACAAAATGTACAAGTGAAGAACTGAAGTCTGGCACACCTGATAAATCTTTGACCATAATAAACTACTATTTTGATAGTTGTTTGGTCACAGACTATTAGAACAATTATTTGACTAATCAGATTGTGAATTGCATAATCATTAAATTAAATCAATGGTGGAACATTTTCATAAATGTTCCACAAAGCCCAAGAAAAAAAAAGAAAACAATACAGAACCCTAAGATATTAACTTGATGAGTTGATTAATCGTTGCTGTCCTACATTAATCACTGCATTTAATAGCAGAGTTGTCAAATTTACATCAAGAGACTGCATCTCATGTAGAGACAGAACAGATATGGACATACCATGTATTCTTTTATCAAGTCCTCAACACATCAGCAAGGTGAATGAGAGGATAATGAGGGAGAGTCTAGATTATTATGAAATGTTTAAAAAGGATGTGCAGTGTAAATGCAAAATGATACCTGTTCAGATTAAATGAAAATGTATGCTTCAGCCATGGAATGGATGGAGCGATCTGTGGTTCTGAAAGCATACAGAAAAAAAGAATAATGTTACTTCTCTATAAAACACATTACATAGAAAAACCAAGAAATACGTAACATGACATACCAAACAGTCTACAGACCAGCCATTAGCGACTAAGTTTGGCATAGGGTCAATTTTTTGCTGTTAAAATTAAAATTTCTTCAGAAAATGCACATTTTTCCGAGCCGCGCCTGAAAGTCAATTGAAGGAATTAGTCTTATGTCATTGATCTTATATGCTGGCTTGTTATTTCTGTCTCTAAATCATGCACATTAATAATTATCTTTTGCCCTCGGTGTACACACACATAACACACAGATATTTATATGAAGAGAGACAAACGTGCGCGCACAAACACAAGCTTGTGTCTAGAAACCGCGAGCTCACCAGAAAAATTCAAACGAAGCGGAGCACGGAGTTATACTATGAATGTTATGAACTATGAACTTATGCTAGCTAGCTTTATCCACCACCGATGCATCGTGGTAACGCTAGCTAGTTAGGCAAAAAGCCGTGTTTTACCAGTATACTAACTTTTATTCCCGACTGTGATGGTCGGTTTCTGGTAACCAGTTCTAACGTTGCGCAGGATAGCTAGCTAGCTTATAGCTAGCAGCTACAATCATGCAAAAATTAGGGGTGGCTGTCGACCCAGCTTAAATGGGGTTATTTTCTGCGATTTTGGCAATACAAATTATAAAAGCTTTTGTAACACACTTGGCTTTACTTACGTTTATTTTCAGATGAAATTAATCAAAGATGTGACATGATGTTTCCAGCAGCCATGCAGAATAAAAATGGGTCCCGGTCTATTTCTGGTGGGCGTGTTCAAGTGCAAATCACTTTGACTCAAATTAAAGATATTATCTGTTCAACATGAAAAGAAATATATGTTTTGAGAGAAATCAAAAACTTTGCGTTGCGATGTTCACAATCCTGTACTGACACTATGGGCACATTTTTAGAAATCTATTTAATTCCACAGAAAGGTTAGCCACTTTAGTGTTTCACTTGTGACCTATTTATAGCTCACTGAAGATGGTTTTAAAATGCAACAATGTTCGGAGATAGAGAGAAAAAAAAAAGAACTTTGGTGCAGGTGCAGTCTTTATGTAGCTTTCTGGTGACCTTAAAAGAACCTTTACGAAGCCCGTTGACAGGCCTTTAATCGAATGATCGGTTGGTTGATTGATAACAGAAAAAAAGGACACATAAGATGGACATAAAGGACTGAAAACACCAAGAGCAAAATATTGCATCGCACTCATTTATGTAGTTTATTTTTAGATTAGATAATTTTGCAAAATAACGCAGCAAAATAAATAATAAGAGCCGGGATGTGCAGACTATTTAGCACTGAAAAAACTCCGTCCATGTGAACAGAATCAGGTGTTACCTTACCTGTTGATTAAATATCAAGACTATTTAGCAATAAGCTTACTTTAAAGGCTCGTAATAGGTGAACTGTCTTGGTATAGTTGAGTCACGCAGAGTTCATGGTCCATGTTGTGTTACTTGTTGTTTGTGTGTGTGTGTGTGTGTCACCCGATGACCCCTGGCGCCGGAGCGTCTAGACTACATTAGAGATGTGTCACAGCAAAGAGCCGCACCTGCGCTCAAAGAGAGCACATACATAGAGGTGAGGTATGAGGATAAATGGATAGATGCGGTCCTTTTTCGAAGCTGAGCGCACAGTTGTATTTCCTGCACAATCACACACGAAGTGAGGCTGTGTTTATGCCGGTTATACCATGAATATACACCCTGCAGGCACCACTTGTTTGTCAAACTGTTTATGAAGCAAAAGTCACATTTCTGTTTATTCACAAAGCAAAAAGAAGGGGGGAAAAGAGGCGTAGGAGGGGGTGGAGCGTGCGCACTAGCATACCGGCGACGGCTGTTTCCTTTCACTAAAAGGAAAAAAATAATAAAATGTGTACTTCACGTTACGGTTGAAACTGGGGTTTTTTTTGTTTTTTTAATTTTTATTTTATAGAAACAATTTTTGCTCATAACCAATTGACAGGGGATTTCTTAAAATCACCCCGCAGTTCTTCAGCTGAGACACCTGAGTTAGAAAACACAAACACTGCAGCTGTCTTTAACTCGCGAGGGCAGTCATGGACGCAAGACCTGCGTCTCATCACTGCTGCTTTGTGAATGTCTGTCTGTGAAAAGCGCTTAATAAATAAAGTTTACTTACTTACTTACTTACTTACTTACTGAGCCTGCAGTTCAGAAATTTAACCATTAGATGGAGTCATTGCCAAAGCAATGACTCCATCTAATTGCTATGACTTTTGGTGTTTATTTTGGACCTTAACTCGCCCCACAGTTTTGAGACAAGGTTCACATATGATATATCATTGTGTGCGGCTGGAGCTGGAATGAGTTGCTATGACTTTTGGTGTTTATTACTTCTATAGTTTTTTAAATATGAATATTTTAATGCAAGTTTTTTCCCATTGAAATGAATGGAGAACAAGAAAACTTCATTTGTGGTGTGCTGGCTCACTCTAGTGGTATGTCGGGAGTAATGGAGGCGGCCGCTGTGTCCCTGTGGTTGGCCTACTTGTCAGATATCGACAAATCCTACACTACAGACCAGTTGACAGCGTGCAATAACCCAGCCGATTCATTCGTCTTTACACTACCTCACAATCGACTCAACGGTGAGTTATTTGTTTGTTTTGTTTTCTCACAATTAATGTAAAGCCAAGGTATATATCAACGGCGCGCGCAGCGGAAGTATGGCATTATAGCGGATTATAATGGGGGACGCTTTTATTTTGTATAACTACCGGAAGTAGTTCCTGTGTACTGAGCTAGCTGGGTAGCTAGCGCCGCGTCGCTTAAAAAGCAGCCGGGCTTGTCTTAAACTTAAGAGGCTGACACTCGCTAAACCACCCGATCGCTCGCCAAGCGACAGACGTCCATGTGTTCAACAACAGACACACGTCATTCCCCTTCGTGGTCTAAACCAATCAGAGATAGTCGGGGCGGGACCTCTGTCCGTGGTCGAGCTGGACGTGGAGGTGGATAGAGACGGGTGAGTAGCTTGAATGAAGCGATATCGATTCATTAAATCCTGAATTGAATGAATATAAATGTGTTTTACCAGAAACGCCAGAATCTCAGGTTAAAGCTCACAAAACTATTTCAACAACAACCAGCAAATGAGAGCAGGAAACGCATTCCACACGAAAACGTAAACAGAGCGGACCGACGCATCAGAATTAGCTTAGTCGGCGTGGGGGCTAATATCATCCTTAATTCCTTCTTACTTTTGCTGTTTTGCTTCCAACACGATAAAACCCACAGCTGTGCGTGAACTGTGAGAGAAACTTCAAGAAAAGTTTCCCATCTCAAACATGTGTTTTCTGCATTACTCATTCGCTTATTACCCATCAGTCTACGGTTGTTTACAGCGCTGGCGGCCGCTGTCTTTTCTTTCCTTTGTAAATGACGTCGGATAATAAAGCTTAATTTCTGCTGTTTAATACTGAAGAAATGTAAACTTTTTCAAATTAGGTATAATTGCAGAATATTTTTAAGGTTATCTGCTATAAAATCCATGCCAGGAAAATCTCCTTTATGTTTTTATTTTTTTATTTTTTTATTCTCAGTTACTTTGACACAATGGCATGTGCTGTGATGGTCACATCTCTGATAAAGTTTAGTGTCAGTACTGATAAATGATCAGAATTATAAGATCTCTCACTTTCTGAGTAAAAATTGCACCAAATCGAATCTGGATTATGTGGATTATAGAAATCAGTGATGATACACAGTGTGTGTGTGTGTGTGTGTGTGTGTGTGTGTGTGTGTGTGTGTGTGTGCTTTGGTGTGTGTGCTTTGGTGTGTGTGTGTGTGTGTGTGTGACAGAGAGAGAGAGAGTGACACTTGCTGTGTATTTAAGAAACAAACGCTCAAAGAAACCAAACAGAATGACACAGGCAGAAAGACACTGTTTTATTTTGGTAACCAATGATGCATTTCTTCTCCGCTTGTACAGTGCACCCTGAAGCCGTGTGTGGACCAGGAGATCAGCAGAACAGGAACCACAGAGCGTCAGCGGCAGACATCCAAGCTGCACAGGGCACACGCAGCACCAGGCAGAATTAATGACGTCCCTGATCCACAGCTCAAGCCCAGCCACCCGCTGCCTCCTCGCCGCCTCCTCCCGGGACCTTCAAGGACCACCCACCAGCCACTGGTACACATTCCAATCTTACACAATGGCCCCAGCATCACAGGGCATCTCCTGACATTAAAATCTATCCTGATTTCTGTTGTTTTTCCCTCATCTCTGAGCCGCTGAGTGTGAGTGTGTGTGTGTGTGTGTGTGTCTCTCTCTCTTTTACACAAAAAACACATGTCAGTTGTTAAGGAAAATGTTATAAAACACTTCTTCAGTAAAGACTCAGAGAAGAGAAACACACAGAACTTCTTGCTAGCAAGGGCAGCCTCCACTCTAAGAGACTCCAGTGAGAGAACTGCCCCGGTCTTTATTTTATACTCCATTGAGCGTGTGTGTGTGTGTGTGTGTGTGTGTGTGTCTCTTTTACACAAAAAATACATGTGAGTGCACTTGCAACAACTTTTAATATGCAATGTACAGGACTTGCCAGCTAGGCGCCATCCTGTGGACCAAACATGCAATTGAAAGATGTTATTTTCGCCGGTATAACACCTTCTGACACTTTGTACCGCATTGAGCCAGCAGAGGGAGCACCTCTTGTTCAATCCCAGTGGCAAAGCAGCTGCTCTGCTTCTGTGTGTGTGTGTGTGTGTGTGTGTGACAGAGAGAGAGAGAGAGAGAGTGACACTTGCTGTGTATTTAAGAAACAAACGCTCAAAGAAACCAAACAGAATGACAGAGGCAGAAAGACACTGTTTTATTTTGGTAACCAATGATGCATTTCTTCTTCCCTTGTACAGTGCACCCTGAAGCCGTGTGTGGACCAGGAGATCAGCAGAACAGGAACCACAGAGCGTCAGCGGCAGACATCCAAGCTGCACAGGGCACACGCAGCACCAGGCAGAATTAATGACGTCCCTGATCCACAGCTCAAGCCCAGCCACCCGCTGCCTCCTCGCCGCCTCCTCCCGGGACCTTCAAGGACCACCCACCAGCCACTGGTACACATTCCAATCTTACACAATGGCCCCAGCATCACAGGGCATCTCCTGACATTAAAATCTATCCTGATTTCTGTTGTTTTTCCCTCATCTCTGAGCCGCTGAGTGTGAGTGTGAGTGTGTGTGTGTGTGTGTGTGTGTCTCTCTCTCTTTTACACAAAAAACACATGTCAGTTGTTAAGGAAAATGTTATAAAACACTTCTTCAGTAAAGACTCAGAGAAGAGAAACACACAGAACTTCTTGCTAGCAAGGGCAGCCTCCACTCTAAGAGACTCCAGTGAGAGAACTGCCCCGGTCTTTATTTTATACTCCATTGAGCGTGTGTGTGTGTGTGTGTGTGTGTGTGTGTGTGTCTCTTTTACACAAAAAATACATGTGAGTGCACTTGCAACAACTTTTAATATGCAATGTACAGGACTTGCTTGCTAGGCGCCATCCTGTGGACCAAACATGCAATTGAAAGATGTTATTTTCGCCGGTATAACACCTTCTGACACTTTGTACCGCATTGAGCCAGCAGAGGGAGCACCTCTTGTTCAATCCCAGTGGCACAGCAGCTGCTCTGCTTCTGTGTGTGTGTGTGTGTGTGTGTGTGTGTGTGTGACAGAGAGACAGACAGAGAGAGAGAGAGAGAGACACTTGCTGTGTATTTAAAAAACAAGCGCTCAAACAAACCAAAGAGAACGACAGAGGCAGAAAGACACTGTTTTTTTTGTGGTAACCCATGAGGTCTTGCTATCGAATTGTACAGTGCATCCTGAAGCAAGGCCGAGCAGATGACATAGTGCTCCACAGGCCTGCTTCTGGTGCCTGCTCCTGTACCAACCTGCTGCAGAGGCTTCTGTGAAGGGAAACTGCTACATGTTATGTCACCAATCCCTGCCATGCTGCGTGTCTAACGACCCGGCAGGGCCTGCTGAGTACAGTGGTGGTGGACCCAGGCCCTCTGCACCTTCCTTTCTCCGACTGGGACCCTTTTGTCCCATCCTTTTTGGTCCGATTCGCCATATCTCCAGAACCGAAGAAGCCATCGGCGTGGCTTCTTCGCCACAGCGTCCGGCACCCACCAAAACCCCCACCTAGACACCAACATCAGCCCTCTACACCTCTTACTTTTTCAGTTATTCCACTTTTGTCCCATCCTCTCCTGGCTTTTTCCCCATAACCTATCATTTAAGCCTCATCATACCTGCCGTGGGCCACTGGAGGGAGACAAATCACCATGCACTAAAATTCAAATTTTGCACTGCAAACCTCACAGTGTCTGTGTGTGTGTGTGTGTGTGTGTGTGTGTGTGTGTGTGTGTGTGTGTGTGTGTGTGTGTGTGTGTGTGTGTGTGCGCTTTGGTGTGTGTGTGTGCGCGCTTTGGTGTGTGTGCTTTGGTGTGTGTGTGTGTGTGTGTGTGACAGAGAGAGAGAGAGAGAGAGAGTGACACTTGCTGTGTATTTAAGAAACAAACGCTCAAAGAAACCAAACAGAATGACACAGGCAGAAAGACACTGTTTTATTTTGGTAACCAATGATGCATTTCTTCTCCGCTTGTACAGTGCACCCTGAAGCCGTGTGTGGACCAGGAGATCAGCAGAACAGGAACCACAGAGCGTCAGCGGCAGACATCCAAGCTGCACAGGGCACACGCAGCACCAGGCAGAATTAATGACGTCCCTGATCCACAGCTCAAGCCCAGCCACCCGCTGCCTCCTCGCCGCCTCCTCCCGGGACCTTCAAGGACCACCCACCAGCCACTGGTACACATTCCAATCTTACACAATGGCCCCAGCATCACAGGGCATCTCCTGACATTAAAATCTATCCTGATTTCTGTTGTTTTTCCCTCATCTCTGAGCCGCTGAGTGTGAGTGTGAGTGTGTGTGTGTGTGTGTGTGTGTGTGTGTGTCTCTCTCTCTTTTACACAAAAAACACATGTCAGTTGTTAAGGAAAATGTTATAAAACACTTCTTCAGTAAAGACTCAGAGAAGAGAAACACACAGAACTTCTTGCTAGCAAGGGCAGCCTCCACTCTAAGAGACTCCAGTGAGAGAACTGCCCCGGTCTTTATTTTATACTCCATTGAGCGTGTGTGTGTGTGTGTGTGTGTGTGTGTGTGTGTGTTGACAGAGAGAGAGAGAGAGAGACAGAGAGAGAGAGAGAGAGAGAGGGAGAGATACAAAGGAATGTAATTCAAATTTTGCACTTCAGACCTTACAGTGTGTGTGTGTGTGTGTGTGTGTGTGTGTGTGTGTGTGTGTTGACAGAGAGAGAGAGAGAGAGAGAGAGACAGAGAGAGAGAGAGAGAGAGAGAGAGGGAGAGATACAAAGGAATGTAATTCAAATTTTGCACTTCAGACCTTACAGTGTGTGTGTGTGTGTGTGTGTGTGTGTGTGTGTGTGTGTGTGTGTGTGTGTGTCTGTCTTTTACACAAAAAATGCACTTGCAACAACTTTAATATGGAATGTACTGGACTTCCCGGCTAGGCGCCCTCCTGTGGATGACAGGTGCAATTGATTGTCAAAAGCAGATATCTAACAGCTTCTGACACTTTGTACCGCATTGAGCCAGCAGAGGGAGCCCCCCTGGTTCAATCCCAGTTGCACAGCAGTTGTGACCAGCTTCTGTCTGTGTGCTTTGGTGTGTGTGAGTGTGTGTGTGTGTGTGTGTGTTGACAGAGAGAGAGAGAGACAGAGAGAGAGAGAGAGAGAGAGAGGGAGAGATACAAAGGAATGTAATTCAAATTTTGCACTTCAGACCTTACTCTGTGTGTGTGTGTGTGTGTGTGTGTGTGTGTGTGTGTGTGTGTGTGTGTGTGTGTGTTGACAGAGAGAGAGAGAGAGAGAGAGAGAGAGAGGGAGAGATACAAAGGAATGTAATTCAAATTTTGCACTTCAGACCTTACTGTGTGTGTGTGTGTGTGTGTGTGTGTGTGTGTGTGTGTGTGTGTGTGTGTGTGTGTGTGTGTGACAGAGAGAGAGAGAGAGAGAGAGAGAGAGACAGAGAGAGAGAGAGAGAGAGAGAGAGGGAGAGATACAAAGGAATGTAATTCAAATTTTGCACTTCAGACCTTACAGTGTGTGTGTGTGTGTGTGTGTGTGTGTGTGTCTGTCTTTTACACAAAAAATGCACTTGCAACAACTTTAATATGGAATGTACTGGACTTCCCGGCTAGGCGCCCTCCTGTGGATGACAGGTGCAATTGATTGTCAAAAGCAGATATCTAACAGCTTCTGACACTTTGTACCGCATTGAGCCAGCAGAGGGAGCCCCCCTGGTTCAATCCCAGTTGCACAGCAGTTGTGACCAGCTTCTGTCTGTGTGCTTTGGTGTGTGTGAGTGTGTGTGTGTGTGTGTGTGTGTGTGTGTTGACAGAGAGAGAGAGAGACAGAGAGAGAGAGAGAGAGAGAGGGAGAGATACAAAGGAATGTAATTCAAATTTTGCACTTCAGACCTTACTGTGTGTGTGTGTGTGTGTGTGTGTGTGTGTGTGTTGACAGAGAGAGAGAGAGAGAGAGAGAGAGAGAGGGAGAGATACAAAGGAATGTAATTCAAATTTTGCACTTCAGACCTTACTGTGTGTGTGTGTGTGTGTGTGTGTGTGTGTGTGTCTGTCTTTTACACAAAAAATGCACTTGCAACAACTTTAATATGGAATGTACTGGACTTCCCAGCTAGGCGCCCTCCTGTGGACGACAGGTGCAATCCCAGTTGCACAGCACTTGACCAGCTTCTGTGTGTGTGTGTGTGTGTGTGTGTGTGTGTGTGTGTGTGTGACAGACAGACAGACAGAGAGGGAGATTCAAAGCATCAGGACCAGGAGATGACACAGTGCTCCAAAGGCCTGGTTCTGCTGCCTCCTCCTCCACCCACCTGCTGCAGACGCTTCTGTGAAGGGAAACTGCTACATGTTATGTCACCGATCCCTGCCATGCTGCGTGTCTAACGACCCGGCAGGGCCTGCTGAGTACAGTGGTGGTGGAATCGGCCCGATCGGACACTCCTATCTGCCACTTTGACCTTTTTATTCCGTCAAATTTGGACCCATTTACACCAAGTCCAGAACCGTTGGTGCTATCGACATGGGGTCTTCACCAGCGCGTGCGGAGCGGCAGAAAATCCCCACGTAGACACCACTTTCATCCCTCTACGACACTTACTTTCCCAGTTATTCCATTTTATTCCGTCAAGCTCTGGCTAAATCCCCTTAACCTAACCCTAACACTAACCCTAACCCTAACTCTACTTCTTTCCTGGAAATTAAATCTTAAACCTTACCCAAGTACTGGATCTGAAGCCCAAGTAATCCTAATCCCAGCTGAAACCTAAAGCCTAACCCAAAGTCACATCTCCTTTCTAAATTTACTCCCCAAGTCGGGTTGAGTCCTCCCCAAGCAGGGTTGAGAGTGTAGTATTAAAGCCAAGTCGGCATTGTAGTAGCCCAAAATTCGGAAGAGAAAGAGGTCAGATGTAGGCCAAAAGGAAGGGTAAAGGGCAGAGGTCAAGAATTATTGGTGATCATATGCATTTTTTGTTAATTTTGTTTTTTGTATTTATCTGGATAATGAACAATAGAATATATTTTCTTTTATGTTAAATTATGATCTTCCATATTAATCTAAAGATTGTGAAGACGTTTTTGTCAGTTTTCCTTTTTTTCACAGTTTAATATATTGTACTTCAATGACTTTTGTTCTGCAACTACACTTTGTCAAAATGAAACTTAATTTAAAGCAAGAAAAAAAAAGGCAGAGGTCAAGAGAAGGGAAGAAAAGGATGATGAAAAAGGAAAAGTCAAAAGGGGAAAGAGGAGAAGACTGGAAAGGAAGAAAGAAAGAAAAAAGGAAAAATGAGAGCCAAAAAGTCTGGCAGAATTGGAAAAAAGCAAACAGCTAAAAAAAGATATTACAAGAAAGCCAAAGAAAGCCAAGGAGGCGGGATCAGAGGGGAGAGTATAAATAGGAGCCTCAAACCCAGTGCTCTTCAGTATGCCCTCGCCTGAGGAAGAAGAAACAACTTCGAAACGTCGCGACAAGGGCATACTCATTTAATTTTTTCAACTTTACGTTAGTTTGTTATTTTAGTTTGTTATTTTTGGGGGATTTTATTTCATGTTTTAATTCATGTTTTATTGATTTTCCTTAACAACTCAAATTAGAGAGAACTCAAAACAAAATTAAAAACCACACAGAAAACAAATTGGGATTGAAAACACTTTATTGGAAACAAGCCAAAGTAACGGAAAAATTGGGAACCTGCAAAAAAAGAATACCTACCTTTGCAAACCTGTAAAAAAAGAAATATTGGAAACAAGCCAAAGTAACGGAAAAATTGGGAACCTGCAAAAAAAGAATACCTACCTTTGCAAACCTGTAAAAAAAGAAATACTTACCTTTCAAATTAAAAATCAATTATGGAGGTAGAGGGATGTGAGGCTGCGGACCATCGGGGTTGATGGCCCGTGCACGCCCTGTTCCTCCTTCGGGAGGGACAGGTTCTTTTCTTCAACCCTAACCCTCCTTCTACCCTCGTAGGAGGAATCAATTCCCCTACCCTAACCCCTAACCCTAACCCTAAAAGACAAGAAGGAACAAGTGACACAAACAAGAAAAACTGGAAAGGATATAAAGGAAGGGGGTGCCATTAAAGAGAACATAAGAACACAGGACGGGATGTCTAAAATGCAGGGGGTGCCATGTAAAAGAAAGAAAAAAACATAGAGAAAAAAACAAATGAACCAAGGGGTAAAGTTGAAAGACGAAACACAGAGAAAGATAGAAAAAGGGAGAGTCACGTAAAAACTGAGAAACAGAAAAGACAAAGAAAAGAATTAGAAAAAAGAAATGTCTGGAAAAAAAAGGGGCGGAGACAGCCCAGTATAAAAGGCCCTGAGTGGCAACAGAAAGACAGAAACAGAAAAGAACACAGAGAGACGTTGGGCCAGCCTGAGGAAGGCTATACCCAGCCGAAACGTCGCGATGGCCCAACGGCAGTGCACTACACCCGCTAAGGGTAATTTTTTGAATAGGGGGCACCGTTCCCAATCCCATTGATGGACCGTGCACCTCAGGCTCCGGCAATAGCCGGGCCTGGTCTTACCTCAACACCCGTCCTACCCCCTGCTGGACCAGCGCGCACCTTTAGCTCTCCCGCCGTGTGCTTCGGTGGGGGATTGGCTTAGGGCCATCAAGATGGAGCGTTACGAAGACAGTTTCCTTCAGGCTGGCTTCAACTCAGTGGACCAGCTGGCCCCAATCACCACACAGGATCTGCTGCACATGGGTGTGACTTTGGCTGGGCATCAGAGGAAAATCCTTTCCAGCATCCAGACAATGACCTTTCAAAACAAGAGCACTGCAACTGTGACCTTCTAGCTGACCTGCCTCTTATTCTGGACATGACACCAGCACACAGGTGCTGCCAAGTACTGAGAGCACTCTGGATCCTCTTTCTGTGAGCCACTTTGAACACGGACTCGTAAAAGGGATTGGCGACTTTATTCGTGACCAGAAAAAATAGGGAGAAAAAACTATGGTGTGAACTGTTGTGCAGAGATTGGCAGGTCTCTGCCACACAGAGGGACCAGGTGATGAAGCTGTGCGGACTGACTGCTTCTTTATTTTTTTGTTCTTTTGTTTGTTTTTTGCAGTTTGTGCTTTTACATCCACCCAAGATTTGGACTCAGTACATGTGGTGAGCAAAGAGGAACAGCGGACCAGAGTTTACACAGTTCTGTATTGTCATGTCATTACAAAAAAACAAAACAAAAAAACCCAAACTGGTTTGTTGTCCCAAAATGTCACTTTGATCTTTCACCAAAGGAGACAAAAAAGACGAGAAGAAATGCCAAGATTTTTAGTTTTCGTATTGTTGTAATTATGAATGGGAACCGCTCTCGATGCCGACTACGTTACTTCAGAGACACCTTTCACATCAAAACGTGAACATTTTAATGTGAGATTTTACATTTTGTTGTTCTTTCTCCCCCATTTGGAAAAAAAGAAAAAGAAAAAAAAGAGGAGAAAAAAAGAAAAAGAAAGAAAGTACTCCGCCGAAACGTCACGTGGGCCCCGAGCTACTTCACCCAAGATATGGGCAATTTTTTGAACACCCGGGCAGGGTCTCCATCTTCCTGCCCCCGTTGATGGACAGTGCACCCAGGACCCTTTAGGGGGGCCTGCTTTACCTCATCCCTAACCCTAACCCCCCTAACCCTCGTGGGGGTGGGAGATGCCCCTGCCTGAGGTCCAAACTCTAACCCTAACCAGGGGGGGTTTGAAACTTAAACCTTAGAAGGAAAAAAGCCCTAGGGGAGCCTGTAAAGGAAGGAAACAAAAACCCTAGAGAAAAAATAAAATAAAAAAATACTTACCTGTAGAAAAATTAAAAAATACTTACCTGCCGCTAAACCTGTATAAAAGGAAAGAGAAAAACACTTAAGAAAAAAACCTGTAAAAGAGAGAAAGGAAATACTTACCTGTCCTAAAAACCTGTATAAAAGGAAAAAGAAAAGCACTTAAAGAAAAAACCTGTAAAGAAAGGGAAAAGAGAAAAAATTAAAACAAAGAAATACTTACTTGTTGCAAACCTGTATAAAAGGAAAAAAGAAAGGTCTTACCTGACAGAGTCACAATTAAGCCGGGCCAGTCTGAAGAAGGCACTACTCCGCCGAAACGTCACGTGGGCCCCGAGCTACTTCACCCAAGATATGGGCAATTTTTTGAACACCCGGGCAGGGTCTCCATCTTCCTGCCCCCATTGATGGACAGTGCACCCAGGACCCTTTAGGGGGGCCTGCTTTACCTCATCCCTAACCCTAACCCTCCTGAGTTCGTTCATTATGAGAAATGTTTGTAAAATTTGCCACAGACGTCCATGTGATCAACAACAGACACACGTGATTCCCCTTCGTGGTCTAAACCAATCAGAGATAGTCAGGGGCGGGACCTCTGTCCGTGGTCCAGCTGGAAGTGGAGGTGGATATAGACAGGTGAGTAGCTTGAATGAAGCGATATCGATTCATTAAATCCTGAATTGAATGAATATAAATGTGTTTTACCAGAAACGCCAGAATCTCAGGTTAAAGCTCACAAAACTATTTCAACAACAACCAGCAAATGAGAGCAGGAAACGCATTCCACACGAAGACGTAAACAGAGCGGACCGACGCATCAGAATTAGCTTAGTCGGCGTGGGGGCTAATATCATCCTTAATTCCTTCTTACTTTTGCTGTTTTGCTTCCAACACGATAAAACCCACAGTTCACGCACAGCGAGCTGTGCGTGAACTGTGAGAGAAACTTCAAGAAAAGTTTCCCATCTCAAACATGTGTTTTCTGCATTACTCATTCGCTTATTACCCATCAGTCTACCGTTGTTTACAGCGCTGGCGGCCGCTGTCTTTTCTTTCCTTTGTACTTAAATGACGTCGGATAAGAAAGCTTAATTTCTGCTGTTTAATACTGAAGAAATGTAAACTTTTTCAAATTAGGTATAATTGCAGAATATTTTTAAGGTTATCTGCTATAAAATCCATGCCAGGAAAATCTCCTTTATGTTTTTTATTTTATTTTATTCTCAGTTACTTTGACACAACGGCATGTGCTGTGATGGTCACATCTCTGATAAAGTTTAGTGTCAGTACTGATAAATGATCAGAATTATAAGATCTCTCACTTTCTGAGTAAAAATTGCACCAAATCGAATCTGGACCTTGTGAATCGGAATCAAGTGGATTATAGAAATCAGTGATGATACACAGGCCTTGTGAATATCCTAGGACCGACAGAAGTGGATATAACTGACCGTGGGCAATGAGAAAAGATGAAAAGAACGATTGATAACTTTTTTGTCAAGTTAAGGCCTGATCGATCTGAAATTCATAGCCAGTGCTCTGACAGGGAGCCATCAATCTTTGAACGCTGATTTGGGTGCGCCCAACTTTTTTTAATAGTGTGCATAAGAAAAAGCCAGAAGAGGGAGCACCTCTGGTTCAATCCCAGTTGCAAAGCAGCTGACCAGCTTCTGTGTGTGTGTGTGTCTCTCTCTCTCTTTTACACAAAAAACACATGTCAATGCGCTTGCAAAAACTTTAATATGCAAAGCACAGGACGTCCCAGCTGGTCGCCCTCCGGTGGACCACAGATGCAATTGCAGCAGAGGGAGCCCCTCTTGTTAAATCCCAGTTGCACTGCAGACCTCACAGTGTGTGTGTGTGTGTGTGTGTGTGTGTGTGTGTGTGTGAGTGTGTGAGAGAGAGAGAGAGAAATTAAAAAGCAATGAAATTCAAATTTTGCACTACAGACCTCACTGTGTGTGTGTGTGTGTGTGTGTGTGTGTGTGTGTGTGAGACAGACAGACAGACAGACGGAGAGAGGGAGAGAGAGAGAGATTCAAAGCACTGTAATTCAAATGTTGCACTGCAGACCTCAGTGTGTGTGTGTGTGTGTGTGTGTGTGTGTGTGTGTGTGTGACAGAGAGACAGACAGAGAGAGAGAGAGAGACACTTGCTGTGGATTTAAAAATTTAAAAAAACACACAGAAAACCCAAAGAGAAAAAGAGGCACAGAAGTCGATTTGTACCGCGTTGAGTTGCAAAGCAGCTGACCAGCTTGTGTGTGTGTGTGTGTGTGTGTGTGTGTCTCTTTTATACAAAAAATACATGTGAGTGCACTTGCAACAACTTTTAATATGCAATGTACAGGACTTGCCAGCTAGGCGCCATCCTGTGGACCAAACATGCAATTGAAAGATGTTATTTTCGCCGGTATAACTCCTTCAGACACTTTGTACCGCATTGAGCCAGCAGAGGGAGCACCTCTTGTTCAATCCCAGTGGCACAGCAGCTGTACTACTCATTAACGGTGCTGTTTTTGACCATCCTTTGATGACACATTTGTGCTTGACAAAAACAGGAGCTGCCTCCTTATATTTGAGGTGACAACAACTGAGTTTGTACATGGCAAGGGGAATAACAGCAGAGGTAAAGACAGTGAAGATGTGATTGGGAGAAGGAAGCCAAGATTTAGTTGGAAGACAAGGTTACATTCTACATACTGTTGCTCAACTTTCTACTCTTACTATCTTTTTTGTTTGTTTTTAGTAGACTGCTCTTGTATTTTTATGCATCAGTTATGAGGTATAGAAAACTTTGAAGAACAAAAGAGCACGAGCACACAAGCTTGTATTGTTTTTGTTTTGTATTGGCACGGCAGTTTAAAAAAAAAAAAAAGAAAAAAGGAAAAAAAAGAAAAAGATCCATCTGCGTATCTAATTAATGCTTTTTCAAATTAAGACATTTTGTTTTGTTTTTTCCTTTTTCTCAGTACTTGCCTGAACTGCATGGTGGTAAGAAGTAGTTTTTGGAGGAGTAAAGAAGGTTGTTGTTGGGCTGGTTAGCTTTGTCTGTCTTTGGAATTTTCTTACAGGACACCCAAGCATAACTGTAACATTTGGGGGCTTCGTCCGGTGGTCGAGAGAGGGAGTGTGGAGCAGGGAAATTATTTTACTGCTATTGTTAAATAATTGTCATCATTACCATTGCATTAATAATATAATCTGGAGTTTATATTGCATTCAGGGGTTAAACAGTGTCTCTTTCAGAAAGACTGAGTTGCAGGCTGACAGGAAGTTGTATGCAGAAGTGAAAGCAGGAAGTTATTTTGAGCAGCAGGCTAAGACGAGGCTTTAACAATGTAACAGATAGCTTTAAGAAGGCTTTAAGGTTTTATGCACACAGGTATTAAATTAACTTTGTATTCCAGGTGCAGTTATAACTATTTTATACATATTGCATATCTGTGCTTATTTGAGTTGATGTTCAGGTTCTTTAAAGGTCTTAAGCTTCAACTAGTGAGAGTGTCTAGATGATCCATGCTGAGGGAAAACTAGAACATAGAAGGAATTGCAATACATGCTTACAAAACACTTATATATCAGATCATTTTATATTAAGGTTTTAGTAGAGGTTCTTGGTTAAAACATTTATTTAGTAGAAGACATACACATAGTCTCAGTGAGCTTCTGGTCTGGTAAAAGGTCAGAAGTGCAACAGGTGAATTGAGAAAGAGCATTTGAGGACGAGACACAGATAGTAGGTGAAGAGGTGACACAAAGAGCATGTGAGGTCGTGACACACACACACATGAGTTAAATTTATTTAGAGGAGAGATTACTCATGTCTGGTTGTAACTGCAAAAGTGTCTCGGTAAAAGAGGAACCGTTCCTTGTTGTCTCGGCAAGAAAGAGGAACAAGACAAGAACTGAAAGGTAGACAGGAAGGGCTAGCCATGAAAATAGAAGATGATTTTCTGGGTGAAAAGTCATGATGGTGTTGATCTGATCTATGTATAAAATGTACCGGTGACGCATGAAGGGGCGTCAGTAAACAAACCCTGATGCTATAAAATATCTGTTCATGCTTTGATTAAGTCGAGGACTACTGGCTGTCTGCGTACAGAGTGTCTTCCCACACGTGTGTTCATTAAAATCATTGTTGGACCAAGATCCTCTGGACCATGGGTGGTGTGTACTCTTTCCTCAATTTTGAACCTTAACATTCTAGGCGCCATCCTGTGGACCAAACATGCAATTGAAAGATGTTATTTTCGCCGGTATAACTCCTTCAGACACTTTGTACCGCATTGAGCCAGCAGAGGGAGCACCTCTTGTTCAATCCCAGTGGCACAGCAGCTGCTCTGCTTCTGTGTGTGTGTGTGTGTGTGTGTGTGTGTGTGTGTGTGTGTGACAGAGAGAGAGAGAGAGAGAGTGACACTTGCTGTGTATTTAAGAAACAAACGCTCAAAGAAACCAAAGAGAACGACAGAGGCAGAAAGACACTGTTTTTTTTGTGGTAACCCATGAGGTCTTGCTATCGAATTGTACAGTGCATCCTGAAGCAAGGCCGAGCAGATGACATAGTGCTCCACAGGCCTGCTTCTGGTGCCTGCTCCTGTACCAACCTGCTGCAGAAACAGAAAAAGACAAGAAGTCACGTAAGATAAAACAAAGAAAATAATGTAAATACACACGGAAAGGATTTAAAGGAAGGGGGTGCCATAAACAAAAGTACAGTGAACAAAGGACGGGATGTCAAAAAAGACAGGGGGTGCCATAAAAAGATAAAGAGACAATCCTAATAAATGTATCTGACTCCAGCAATTTGCACTAAAATTTCTAGAAAGCTGGTTTTCTTTCTCCTGCTCGCCTTGTCTGAATATGGAGTAAACACAGAAAGACAAGAAAAAACAAGGGGAAAACAAAGAGAAAAATAGTAAGAAAACTAAAGATATGAAAGACAAGAAGTCACGTAAAATAGAAAGAAAAGCAGAAAAAGAAAAAGACAAGAAGTCAGAAAAAGAAAAGGACAAGCAGTCAACTTAAAAAAGCCCAAGTGGGAGGAGCTAACATGAGTATAAAAGGCCAAGAGAGGCAAACAGAAAACAGAGAGACAAAGACAAGACACACTGGGTCGGCCTGAAGAAGGCAAAAACATGCCGAAACGTCGCGAACGGCCCAGTGAATGCTAAATGTGCACTAAAACCCTAGATATGGGCAATTTTTTGAACCAGGGCAGGGACACCACCACCCGGCCCCATCGATGGCCCGTGCACCTCAGGCTACCAGCTTGCTGGTGGCCTGATTCTTTTCTTAACACCTAACCAGCCAGTGCCTCGTGGGGTTGGGGGTGCCCCTGCCCTCTATCTTACCCTAACCCTAACCACAGGGGGGTCCCTAACACAAAAAACGAAGACAAGAAGTCACGTAAGAAAGAAAAACAAGTAGAAAAAGAAAAAGACAAGAAGTCACGTACAAGAAAGAAAGATAAGCAGAAAAAGCAAAAGACAAGAAGTCACGTACAAGAGAGAAAGACAAGTAGTCAGAAAAAGAAAAAGACAAGAAGTCACGTACAAGAAAGAAAGATAAACAGAAACAGAAAAAGACAAGAAGTCACGTAAGATAAAACAAAGAAAATAATGTAAATACACACGGAAAGGATTTAAAGGAAGGGGGTGCCATAAACAAAAGTACAGTGAACAAAGGACGGGATGTCAAAAAAGACAGGGGGTGCCATAAAAAGATAAAGAGACAATCCTAATAAATGCTTCTGGCGTAGGATCTTGGTGCGGCCGTTTGCCTGGTAGGTGTGTTTGGCTATGATGGCAGCCTTGGGCACAACAATGCGGGAGCAGGTGTTCTCAAACTTCGCATTGATGCAGATCTCTTCGCCTTCACAGAATCCACGCCGGTCAATTTTTGCATTCAATGACACCTGACCGTCAGGGATGAACATGCAGGTGACTTTCTTCTCGGAGGGTCAGCGCTCGTTTGCATGTATTAGCTCTAGAATTGCCACAGTTATCCAAGTAACGGATGAGCGATCAAAGGAACCATAACTGATTTAATGAGCCATTCACAGTTTCACTGTACCGGCCGCGTGTACTTAGACCTGCATGGCTTAATCTTTGAGACAAGCATATGCTACTGGCAGGATCAACCAGGTAGCCCCTCAGGCGGCGGCAGCGGCGCGCACGCACGCGCTCGCTCGCTCGCTCGGGGCTACTGAGCCCTGTCGACCAGGGCGAGGCTTTCCGGACGCACGTGTGGACCGGGGCGAGGGTTCGAGAAACCGTGTTTGCCGGACGGGGCCCCGTCGCCCTCGCGGGGTGGGCAAACTCTGGGTTTGCCTACCCACTCTGCGACGAGGCCCGCCGTGGTATGACCACCGGGACGGACCGGGCGTCTCGGTCTCGCTACCGAGCGATCGCGTCTGGCGGGGGGGGGGAAGCGTGGGGAGGACAGGGCGGGGTCCGAGAACCACCACCCCCCTTCGACCTTCGCGCTGTAACCCCCGGCCAGCGCTAGAGGCGAGCCTGCGGGCCGGAGGAGCTGACCGCCCGAAGGCGCCGGCGAAGGTGCCGGGCCCGGCGGCAGCCCTCTGATGGCAGGCCACGTTTGCCAGTCGATCGGGGTGGGAGGGCACAACCCTAGAAAAAAACTTACCTGTTAAAATAAAGCCTGTATAAAGGAAAGAAAAAACTTACCTGTTAAAATAAAGCCTGTATAAAGGAAAGAAACAAAAAGGAAAACACTTATTCACCTGGGCTCGACTGAAGAAGGCACTTCTATGCCGAAACGTCTCGCGATAGCCCATTAGCTCTCAAACCCAAGACATGGGTAATTTTTGGAACCGCCGGGCAGGGTCTCCACCTCCCGGCCCCCATTGATGGACAGTGCAGTCAGGCCCTTGGTGGCCTGTTATCACCTAAACCCTAACCCCCTAACCAGACCCCCCTCCCCTCCGGCGGCCGGACATGCTGAAGTGTATCCCCCTGTGGCGCTGCAACCGCCACGTCGAGTCGGTGGACAAGCGGCATTGCAACTTGCAGACGGTTCCTGATGAAATATTTCGATACAGCCGCAGTTTGGAGGAGCTTCTCCTTGATGCCAATCAACTCAAAGAGCTACCAAAGCCTTTCTTCAGACTACTGAACCTCCGGAAACTTGGCCTGAGCGACAATGAGATCCAGAGACTCCCGCCTGAGGTGGCTAACTTCATGCAACTGGTGGAATTGGACATCTCCAGGAACGATATTTCTGAGATCCCAGAGAGCATTAAGTTTTGCAGGGCCTTGGAGATTGCAGACTTCAGTGGAAACCCCCTCTCCAGATTGCCGGATGGTTTCACTGAACTCCGAGCGCTCGCTCACCTGGCCCTCAATGATGTGTCATTACAGATGTTGCCCAATGACATTGGAAATTTGGCCAACCTGGTGACGTTGGAGCTCAGGGAGAACCTGTTGAAGTCTCTGCCCACGTCGCTCTCTTTCCTGGTGAAACTGGAACAGCTGGACCTGGGCAGCAATGAACTGGAAGTTTTGCCGGATACCCTCGGCGCTCTCCCCAACCTAAGGGAGCTGTGGCTGGACCGTAACCAATTGTCCTCATTACCACCAGAGCTGGGAAACCTTCGTAGGTTGGTGTGTCTGGATGTGTCGGAGAATCGTCTGGAGGAGCTCCCGTCAGAGCTGAATGGCCTCCTGGCTCTCACAGACCTGCTGCTCACACAGAACCTGCTGGAGGTCGTCCCGGACAGCATAGGGTCTCTGAAACAGCTGTCCATCCTGAAGGTGGACCAGAACAGACTGACCCATCTGACTGATTCAATAGGCGAGTGTGAAAACCTCACAGAACTTGTCCTGACGGAGATAAGAAAGATCTAACCCAAGACATGGGTAATTTTTGGACCCGCTGGGCAGGGTCTCCACCTCCCGGCCCCCATTGATGGACAGTGCACTCAGGCCCCTGAAAGGGTGGCCTGCTATCACCATAATCCTAACCAGCCCGTGCCTCGTGGGGGTGGGAGATGCCCCTGCCTGGCCCTAAAACCCTAACCCTAACCAGGGGGGGGTTACAAGAAGTGCAGAGCTAGAACTAGTGTGGCTCCACTACACAGTCAGGACTGTAAAGTTAAGAAACCACTAATTCAGACTCAGGCCTTATATTTTCTGTTCTTTGTGTCAGGACAAGAAGTGAAAAGTTGTTGGGTGGAAAAAGGAATGAATGAATACATGACTTTTGCACACAGATCTCATTAACACACAAAACACATCCCATCTGAGGCCAGACAAATGTGGACTGTGAAGGCTCTCTATTGCACATTTAACTGTTGTCAAAGTAACAGCTGAAAAAAATATATTTTGCTGTACTACTAGTGTAAAAAGTGAAATTAAAAAAGGAAAAAAGAAGAAGAAGAAAGGCAACCATTCAGTAGTTCTTGCCCTTTAAGGCTAATCAAAAATGGTGGAAATGTGCTTTTCCTCTCACACTTGACTTGTTGTAGTATGTTTGAATATGAGAAAATCATTAAAAAAAAGTTTTTGGGAGATGCAAAATCCATAAAAAAAAGGAGTAAAAAAAGCCTAAGTAAAAGGAAGAAAAATTAAAAGAAATGCTTACCTGCAATACCTGAAGAAAAAGGAGAGAAAAAAGTTAGAAAAAAGTGCTTACCTGCAAACCCTAAATAAAAGGAATTAAAGAAATGCTTACCTGCAACCCTAAAGGAAAAAACCTGTATAAAAGGAAGAAAAAAGTGCTTACCTGCAAAAACCTAAGTAAAAGGAATGTAAAAACTTAAATAAACGGCGGTGAAAATTAAAAGAAATACTTACCTGTAAAACCTGTATAAAAGGGAGAGAAAAACACTTACCTGCAACCAGTACTGACCTGAGCCAGCCTGAGGAAGGCACTACGATGCCGAAACGTCGCGATGGCTCATTGCAGATCTAACCCAAGACATGGGTAATTTTTGGACCCGCTGGGCAGGGTCTCCACCTCCCGGCCCCCATTGATGGACAGTGCACTCAGGCCCCTGGTGGCCTGCTATCACCATAATCCTAACCCAGGAGGGAAGGACCGCGCATTCCTCGGTCCCCCCCAGGGGGGACGGGGCCGTAACCAACGCCCTAACCCTAACCCTAATGATGCGGGTGTCCGCGCTGAAGCTTCTGGGTCTGGGCTGCGCCAAGGTGGAGTACGCTAAAGGCAAGCAGCGGTGCCGACAGGAGGCCGAGTACCTCAGACATGAAACGGTCCTGCGGCTGCAAGACCAGCCCACAGACTCTGACGGCTCTGTGGTGTTGAGACCTGGCAACAAGTACGAGTACACGTTTGGATTCGAGCTCCCTCAGCAAGGGCAACTGGTGTCGTCATACAAGGGGAAGTTCGGCTACGTCCAGTACTGTGTCAAAGCCCTGATGGAGAGGCCGCAGCAGCCCGTGCTAGAGTGCAAGAAATGTTTCGAGGTGGAGGAGCCACTGGATGTCAACACCCCAGACCTGCTGTCTCCAGCAGGTGGCATGAAGGAGAAGAAAGTCACCTGCATGTTCATCCCTGACGGTCAGGTGTCATTGAATGCAAAAATTGACCGGCGTGGATTCTGTGAAGGCGAAGAGATCTGCATCAATGCGAAGTTTGAGAACACCTTGTTGGGAAATTGTTGGGAACACTGTTGCTTTTCAGAATCACAGCATGTAAATTTCTTCCTTAAATGTCAGTAGTGTTACCAGTGTTTGAAAAAAGTCCTTTATTCCTATATTGTTGCTTTTGACTCTCCTACTGCCCAGAAGACTCTGTTCAACTGAACAATGTTTTTGATGTGGAGATATGCAACTTCCACCAGTCACCACAGCTTGGTGACTGGTGCTAATTACTGCGAGTGCCGTCCATACCACACGCTCTCGATGGAACGCACTTTATCTGAGGATCCTTGTATCTGATCTGCAGTTGTCCCAGGCAACATTTCATTTAAGAGTTCCACTTCTGTGAATTCACAACTTCTGTTCTTTCAGGGCGCAGGGAAATCACTGTTAATGACTCATTTGTGAGAAAATATGTTTGTAATACGCTCTTGATACGTGCAGATGTTTTTGTATGAAAGCCGAGGGGAGAATATAAAAGGCGGAGCTCACACAGGAGCTCATTTTCCACTCGGCACTCGATGAGAGCACATCTCTGCCAGTCCAACTGTTGCCAGCTAACCTAGCTTACAGTTTTCTGTGTGCCACACCTGAAGAAGACCGTGTACGGTCGAAACGTTGTGTTTTTTGTGTTTATTTTTAAATAAACAGTTTTTTTTGGCACACCTTCTTTTGTTGTTTACTGTTTTTACGTGACTTTTTCCTTTCCACATTTTGGAAAGCGTTTTTTGTTCACATTAAAATTAAATAAATATTTTTTGAAGCACATTTAATTTTTTTTGGAAAAAAGAAAAGAAGAAAAAAATTCTGGACGCCATGGACGACGGCTGGACGGTGGTATGCTATGGCCGCCGCCACCAACGTGACCGCCAAGTCTTCTGGGACGGGTACGGAGGGCCGCAGGGAGGGATGGACCGTGCACGCTCCTTTTCCTTTCGGAGAAGGGATTATCTTCCCCACCCTAACCCATTTTAGTCCTTCCTCAAATGAGAAGACGTAAAAGAT
>NC_135176.1:34766116-34831116 GCF_041146795.1 Maylandia zebra | reverse complement strand
TGTGTGTGTGTGTGTGTGTGACAGAGAGAGAGAGAGAGAGAGAGTGACACTTGCTGTGTATTTAAGAAACAAACGCTCAAAGAAACCAAACAGAATGACACAGGCAGAAAGACACTGTTTTATTTTGGTAACCAATGATGCATTTCTTCTCCGCTTGTACAGTGCACCCTGAAGCCGTGTGTGGACCAGGAGATCAGCAGAACAGGAACCACAGAGCGTCAGCGGCAGACATCCAAGCTGCACAGGGCACACGCAGCACCAGGCAGAATTAATGACGTCCCTGATCCACAGCTCAAGCCCAGCCACCCGCTGCCTCCTCGCCGCCTCCTCCTGGGACCTTCAAGGACCACCCACCAGCCACTGGTACACATTCCAATCTTACACAATGGCCCCAGCATCACAGGGCATCTCCTGACATTAAAATCTATCCTGATTTCTGTTGTTTTTCCCTCATCTCTGAGCCGCTGAGTGTGAGTGTGTGTGTGTGTGTGTGTGTGTGTGTGTGTGTGTGTGTGTGTGTGTCTCTCTCTCTTTTACACAAAAAACACATGTCAGTTGTTAAGGAAAATGTTATAAAACACTTCTTCAGTAAAGACTCAGAGAAGAGAAACACACAGAACTTCTTGCTAGCAAGGGCAGCCTCCACTCTAAGAGACTCCAGTGAGAGAACTGCCCCGGTCTTTATTTTATACTCCATTGAGCGTGTGTGTGTGCGTGTGTGTGTGTGTGTGTGTGTTGACAGAGAGACAGAGAGAGAGAGAGAGAGAGAGGGAGAGATACAAAGGAATGTAATTCAAATTTTGCACTTCAGACCTTACTGTGTGTGTGTGTGTGTGTGTGTGTGTGTGTGTGTGTGTTGACAGAGAGAGAGAGAGAGAGAGAGAGAGAGACAGAGAGAGAGAGAGAGAGAGAGAGAGAGAGAGGGAGAGATACAAAGGAATGTAATTCAAATTTTGCACTTCAGACCTTACAGTGTGTGTGTGTGTGTGTGTGTGTGTGTGTGTGTGTGTGTGTGTGTCTGTCTTTTACACAAAAAATGCACTTGCAACAACTTTAATATGGAATGTACTGGACTTCCCGGCTAGGCGCCCTCCTGTGGATGACAGGTGCAATTGATTGTCAAAAGCAGATATCTAACAGCTTCTGACACTTTGTACCGCATTGAGCCAGCAGAGGGAGCCCCCCTGGTTCAATCCCAGTTGCACAGCAGTTGTGACCAGCTTCTGTCTGTGTGCTTTGGTGTGTGTGAGTGTGTGTGTGTGTGTGTGTGTGTGTTGACAGAGAGAGAGACAGAGAGAGAGAGAGAGAGAGAGGGAGAGATACAAAGGAATGTAATTCAAATTTTGCACTTCAGACCTTACTGTGTGTGTGTGTGTGTGTGTGTGTGTGTGTGTGTTGACAGAGAGAGAGAGAGAGAGAGAGAGAGAGAGGGAGAGATACAAAGGAATGTAATTCAAATTTTGCACTTCAGACCTTACAGTGTGTGTGTGTGTGTGTGTGTGTGTGTGTGTGTGTGTGTGTGTCTGTCTTTTACACAAAAAATGCACTTGCAACAACTTTAATATGGAATGTACTGGACTTCCCAGCTAGGCGCCCTCCTGTGGACGACAGGTGCAATCCCAGTTGCACAGCACTTGACCAGCTTCTGTGTGTGTGTGTGTGTGTGTGTGTGTGTGTGACAGACAGACAGACAGAGAGGGAGATTCAAAGCATCAGGACCAGGAGATGACACAGTGCTCCAAAGGCCTGGTTCTGCTGCCTCCTCCTCCACCCACCTGCTGCAGACGCTTCTGTGAAGGGAAACTGCTACATGTTATGTCACCGATCCCTGCCATGCTGCGTGTCTAACGACCCGGCAGGGCCTGCTGAGTACAGTGGTGGTGGAATCGGCCCGATCGGACACTCCTATCTGCCACTTTGACCTTTTTATTCCGTCAAATTTGGACCCATTTACACCAAGTCCAGAACCGTTGGTGCTATCGACATGGGGTCTTCACCAGCGCGTGCGGAGCGGCAGAAAATCCCCACGTAGACACCACTTTCATCCCTCTACGACACTTACTTTCCCAGTTATTCCATTTTATTCCGTCAAGCTCTGGCTAAATCCCCTTAACCTAACCAACCCTAATCATACCTGCATTTGTCCACTGGAGGGAGACAAAAACACCAAGCTCTGAGATTCAAATTTTGAACTGCAGACCTCACAGTGTCTGTGTGTGTGTGTGTGTGTGTGCGCTTTGGTGTGTTTGCTTTGGTGTGTGTGTGTGTGTGTGTGTGTGTGTGTGTGACAGAGAGAGAGAGTGACACTTGCTGTGTATTTAAGAAACAAACGCTCAAAGAAACCAAACAGAATGACACAGGCAGAAAGACACTGTTTTATTTTGGTAACCAATGATGCATTTCTTCTCCGCTTGTACAGTGCACCCTGAAGCCGTGTGTGGACCAGGAGATCAGCAGAACAGGAACCACAGAGCGTCAGCGGCAGACATCCAAGCTGCACAGGGCACACGCAGCACCAGGCAGAATTAATGACGTCCCTGATCCACAGCTCAAGCCCAGCCACCCGCTGCCTCCTCGCCGCCTCCTCCTGGGACCTTCAAGGACCACCCACCAGCCACTGGTACACATTCCAATCTTACACAATGGCCCCAGCATCACAGGGCATCTCCTGACATTAAAATCTATCCTGATTTCTGTTGTTTTTCCCTCATCTCTGAGCCGCTGAGTGTGAGTGTGTGTGTGTGTGTGTGTGTGTGTGTGTGTGTGTGTGTGTGTGTGTGTGTGTGTGTCTCTCTCTCTTTTACACAAAAAACACATGTCAGTTGTTAAGGAAAATGTTATAAAACACTTCTTCAGTAAAGACTCAGAGAAGAGAAACACACAGAACTTCTTGCTAGCAAGGGCAGCCTCCACTCTAAGAGACTCCAGTGAGAGAACTGCCCCGGTCTTTATTTTATACTCCATTGAGCGTGTGTGTGTGCGTGTGTGTGTGTGTGTGTGTGTGTGTGTTGACAGAGAGACAGAGAGAGAGAGAGAGAGAGAGGGAGAGATACAAAGGAATGTAATTCAAATTTTGCACTTCAGACCTTACTGTGTGTGTGTGTGTGTGTGTGTGTGTGTGTGTGTGTGTGTGTGTGTGTGTGTGTGTTGACAGAGAGAGAGAGAGAGAGAGAGAGAGAGACAGAGAGAGAGAGAGAGAGAGAGAGAGAGAGGGAGAGATACAAAGGAATGTAATTCAAATTTTGCACTTCAGACCTTACAGTGTGTGTGTGTGTGTGTGTGTGTGTGTGTGTGTGTGTGTGTGTGTGTGTGTCTGTCTTTTACACAAAAAATGCACTTGCAACAACTTTAATATGGAATGTACTGGACTTCCCGGCTAGGCGCCCTCCTGTGGATGACAGGTGCAATTGATTGTCAAAAGCAGATATCTAACAGCTTCTGACACTTTGTACCGCATTGAGCCAGCAGAGGGAGCCCCCCTGGTTCAATCCCAGTTGCACAGCAGTTGTGACCAGCTTCTGTCTGTGTGCTTTGGTGTGTGTGAGTGTGTGTGTGTGTGTGTGTGTTGACAGAGAGAGAGACAGAGAGAGAGAGAGAGAGAGAGAGGGAGAGATACAAAGGAATGTAATTCAAATTTTGCACTTCAGACCTTACTGTGTGTGTGTGTGTGTGTGTGTGTGTGTGTTGACAGAGAGACAGAGAGAGAGAGAGAGAGAGAGGGAGAGATACAAAGGAATGTAATTCAAATTTTGCACTTCAGACCTTACTGTGTGTGTGTGTGTGTGTGTGTGTGTGTGTGTGTGTGTGTGTGTGTGTGTGTTGACAGAGAGAGAGAGAGAGAGAGAGAGAGAGACAGAGAGAGAGAGAGAGAGGGAGAGATACAAAGGAATGTAATTCAAATTTTGCACTTCAGACCTTACAGTGTGTGTGTGTGTGTGTGTCTGTCTTTTACACAAAAAATGCACTTGCAACAACTTTAATATGGAATGTACTGGACTTCCCAGCTAGGCGCCCTCCTGTGGACGACAGGTGCAATCCCAGTTGCACAGCACTTGACCAGCTTCTGTGTGTGTGTGTGTGTGTGTGTGTGTGTGTGTGTGTGACAGACAGACAGACAGAGAGGGAGATTCAAAGCATCAGGACCAGGAGATGACACAGTGCTCCAAAGGCCTGGTTCTGCTGCCTCCTCCTCCACCCACCTGCTGCAGACGCTTCTGTGAAGGGAAACTGCTACATGTTATGTCACCGATCCCTGCCATGCTGCGTGTCTAACGACCCGGCAGGGCCTGCTGAGTACAGTGGTGGTGGAATCGGCCCGATCGGACACTCCTATCTGCCACTTTGACCTTTTTATTCCGTCAAATTTGGACCCATTTACACCAAGTCCAGAACCGTTGGTGCTATCGACATGGGGTCTTCACCAGCGCGTGCGGAGCGGCAGAAAATCCCCACGTAGACACCACTTTCATCCCTCTACGACACTTACTTTCCCAGTTATTCCATTTTATTCCGTCAAGCTCTGGCTAAATCCCCTTAACCTAAGCAACCCTAATCATACCTGCATTTGTCCACTGGAGGGAGACAAAAAAACCAAGCTCTGAGATTCAAATTTTGAACTGCAGACCTCACAGTGTCTGTGTGTGTGTGTGTGTGTGCGCTTTGGTGTGTTTGCTTTGGTGTGTGTGTGTGTGTGTGTGTGTGTGTGTGTGTGTGTGTGACAGAGAGAGAGAGTGACACTTGCTGTGTATTTAAGAAACAAACGCTCAAAGAAACCAAACAGAATGACACAGGCAGAAAGACACTGTTTTATTTTGGTAACCAATGATGCATTTCTTCTCCGCTTGTACAGTGCACCCTGAAGCCGTGTGTGGACCAGGAGATCAGCAGAACAGGAACCACAGAGCGTCAGCGGCAGACATCCAAGCTGCACAGGGCACACGCAGCACCAGGCAGAATTAATGACGTCCCTGATCCACAGCTCAAGCCCAGCCACCCGCTGCCTCCTCGCCGCCTCCTCCTGGGACCTTCAAGGACCACCCACCAGCCACTGGTACACATTCCAATCTTACACAATGGCCCCAGCATCACAGGGCATCTCCTGACATTAAAATCTATCCTGATTTCTGTTGTTTTTCCCTCATCTCTGAGCCGCTGAGTGTGAGTGTGTGTGTGTGTGTGTGTGTGTGTGTGTGTGTGTGTGTCTCTCTCTCTTTTACACAAAAAACACATGTCAGTTGTTAAGGAAAATGTTATAAAACACTTCTTCAGTAAAGACTCAGAGAAGAGAAACACACAGAACTTCTTGCTAGCAAGGGCAGCCTCCACTCTAAGAGACTCCAGTGAGAGAACTGCCCCGGTCTTTATTTTATACTCCATTGAGCGTGTGTGTGTGCGTGTGTGTGTGTGTGTGTGTGTTGACAGAGAGACAGAGAGAGAGAGAGAGAGAGAGGGAGAGATACAAAGGAATGTAATTCAAATTTTGCACTTCAGACCTTACTGTGTGTGTGTGTGTGTGTGTGTGTGTGTGTGTGTGTGTGTGTGTGTGTGTGTGTTGACAGAGAGAGAGAGAGAGAGAGACAGAGAGAGAGAGAGAGAGAGAGAGAGAGAGAGATACAAAGGAATGTAATTCAAATTTTGCACTTCAGACCTTACAGTGTGTGTGTGTGTGTGTGTGTGTGTGTCTGTCTTTTACACAAAAAATGCACTTGCAACAACTTTAATATGGAATGTACTGGACTTCCCGGCTAGGCGCCCTCCTGTGGATGACAGGTGCAATTGATTGTCAAAAGCAGATATCTAACAGCTTCTGACACTTTGTACCGCATTGAGCCAGCAGAGGGAGCCCCCCTGGTTCAATCCCAGTTGCACAGCAGTTGTGACCAGCTTCTGTCTGTGTGCTTTGGTGTGTGTGAGTGTGTGTGTGTGTGTGTGTGTTGACAGAGAGAGAGACAGAGAGAGAGAGAGAGAGAGAGAGGGAGAGATACAAAGGAATGTAATTCAAATTTTGCACTTCAGACCTTACTGTGTGTGTGTGTGTGTGTGTGTGTGTGTGTGTGTGTGTGTTGACAGAGAGAGAGAGAGAGAGAGAGAGAGGGAGAGATACAAAGGAATGTAATTCAAATTTTGCACTTCAGACCTTACAGTGTGTGTGTGTGTGTGTGTGTGTGTGTGTGTGTGTGTCTGTCTTTTACACAAAAAATGCACTTGCAACAACTTTAATATGGAATGTACTGGACTTCCCGGCTAGGCGCCCTCCTGTGGATGACAGGTGCAATTGATTGTCAAAAGCAGATATCTAACAGCTTCTGACACTTTGTACCGCATTGAGCCAGCAGAGGGAGCCCCCCTGGTTCAATCCCAGCTGCACAGCAGTTGTGACCAGCTTCTGTCTGTGTGCTTTGGTGTGTGTGAGTGTGTGTGTGTGTGTGTGTGTGTTGACAGAGAGAGAGACAGAGAGAGAGAGAGAGAGAGAGGGAGAGATACAAAGGAATGTAATTCAAATTTTGCACTTCAGACCTTACTGTGTGTGTGTGTGTGTGTGTGTGTGTGTGTGTTGACAGAGAGAGAGAGAGAGAGAGAGAGAGAGAGGGAGAGATACAAAGGAATGTAATTCAAATTTTGCACTTCAGACCTTACAGTGTGTGTGTGTGTGTGTGTGTGTGTGTGTGTGTGTGTGTGTGTGTGTGTGTGTGTGTGTCTGTCTTTTACACAAAAAATGCACTTGCAACAACTTTAATATGGAATGTACTGGACTTCCCAGCTAGGCGCCCTCCTGTGGACGACAGGTGCAATCCCAGTTGCACAGCACTTGACCAGCTTCTGTGTGTGTGTGTGTGTGTGTGTGTGTGTGTGACAGACAGACAGACAGAGAGGGAGATTCAAAGCATCAGGACCAGGAGATGACACAGTGCTCCAAAGGCCTGGTTCTGCTGCCTCCTCCTCCACCCACCTGCTGCAGACGCTTCTGTGAAGGGAAACTGCTACATGTTATGTCACCGATCCCTGCCATGCTGCGTGTCTAACGACCCGGCAGGGCCTGCTGAGTACAGTGGTGGTGGAATCGGCCCGATCGGACACTCCTATCTGCCACTTTGACCTTTTTATTCCGTCAAATTTGGACCCATTTACACCAAGTCCAGAACCGTTGGTGCTATCGACATGGGGTCTTCACCAGCGCGTGCGGAGCGGCAGAAAATCCCCACGTAGACACCACTTTCATCCCTCTACGACACTTACTTTCCCAGTTATTCCATTTTATTCCGTCAAGCTCTGGCTAAATCCCCTTAACCTAACCAACCCTAATCATACCTGCATTTGTCCACTGGAGGGAGACAAAAAAACCAAGCTCTGAGATTCAAATTTTGAACTGCAGACCTCACAGTGTCTGTGTGTGTGTGTGTGTGTGCGCTTTGGTGTGTTTGCTTTGGTGTGTGTGTGTGTGTGTGTGTGTGTGTGTGTGTGTGTGTGACAGAGAGAGAGAGTGACACTTGCTGTGTATTTAAGAAACAAACGCTCAAAGAAACCAAACAGAATGACACAGGCAGAAAGACACTGTTTTATTTTGGTAACCAATGATGCATTTCTTCTCCGCTTGTACAGTGCACCCTGAAGCCGTGTGTGGACCAGGAGATCAGCAGAACAGGAACCACAGAGCGTCAGCGGCAGACATCCAAGCTGCACAGGGCACACGCAGCACCAGGCAGAATTAATGACGTCCCTGATCCACAGCTCAAGCCCAGCCACCCGCTGCCTCCTCGCCGCCTCCTCCTGGGACCTTCAAGGACCACCCACCAGCCACTGGTACACATTCCAATCTTACACAATGGCCCCAGCATCACAGGGCATCTCCTGACATTAAAATCTATCCTGATTTCTGTTGTTTTTCCCTCATCTCTGAGCCGCTGAGTGTGAGTGTGTGTGTGTGTGTGTGTGTGTGTGTGTGTGTGTGTGTGTGTGTGTCTCTCTCTCTTTTACACAAAAAACACATGTCAGTTGTTAAGGAAAATGTTATAAAACACTTCTTCAGTAAAGACTCAGAGAAGAGAAACACACAGAACTTCTTGCTAGCAAGGGCAGCCTCCACTCTAAGAGACTCCAGTGAGAGAACTGCCCCGGTCTTTATTTTATACTCCATTGAGCGTGTGTGTGTGCGTGTGTGTGTGTGTGTGTGTGTTGACAGAGAGACAGAGAGAGAGAGAGAGAGAGAGGGAGAGATACAAAGGAATGTAATTCAAATTTTGCACTTCAGACCTTACTGTGTGTGTGTGTGTGTGTGTGTGTGTGTGTGTGTGTGTGTGTGTGTTGACAGAGAGAGAGAGAGAGAGAGACAGAGAGAGAGAGAGAGAGAGAGAGAGGGAGAGATACAAAGGAATGTAATTCAAATTTTGCACTTCAGACCTTACAGTGTGTGTGTGTGTGTGTGTGTGTGTGTGTGTCTGTCTTTTACACAAAAAATGCACTTGCAACAACTTTAATATGGAATGTACTGGACTTCCCGGCTAGGCGCCCTCCTGTGGATGACAGGTGCAATTGATTGTCAAAAGCAGATATCTAACAGCTTCTGACACTTTGTACCGCATTGAGCCAGCAGAGGGAGCCCCCCTGGTTCAATCCCAGTTGCACAGCAGTTGTGACCAGCTTCTGTCTGTGTGCTTTGGTGTGTGTGAGTGTGTGTGTGTGTGTGTGTGTTGACAGAGAGAGAGACAGAGAGAGAGAGAGAGAGAGAGAGGGAGAGATACAAAGGAATGTAATTCAAATTTTGCACTTCAGACCTTACAGTGTGTGTGTGTGTGTGTGTGTGTGTGTGTGTCTGTCTTTTACACAAAAAATGCACTTGCAACAACTTTAATATGGAATGTACTGGACTTCCCGGCTAGGCGCCCTCCTGTGGATGACAGGTGCAATTGATTGTCAAAAGCAGATATCTAACAGCTTCTGACACTTTGTACCGCATTGAGCCAGCAGAGGGAGCCCCCCTGGTTCAATCCCAGTTGCACAGCAGTTGTGACCAGCTTCTGTCTGTGTGCTTTGGTGTGTGTGAGTGTGTGTGTGTGTGTGTGTGTGTTGACAGAGAGAGAGACAGAGAGAGAGAGAGAGAGAGAGGGAGAGATACAAAGGAATGTAATTCAAATTTTGCACTTCAGACCTTACTGTGTGTGTGTGTGTGTGTGTGTGTGTGTGTGTGTGTGTGTGTGTTGACAGAGAGAGAGAGAGAGAGAGAGAGAGAGAGGGAGAGATACAAAGGAATGTAATTCAAATTTTGCACTTCAGACCTTACAGTGTGTGTGTGTGTGTGTGTGTGTGTGTGTGTGTGTGTGTGTGTGTGTGTGTGTGTGTGTGTGTGTGTGTGTCTGTCTTTTACACAAAAAATGCACTTGCAACAACTTTAATATGGAATGTACTGGACTTCCCAGCTAGGCGCCCTCCTGTGGACGACAGGTGCAATCCCAGTTGCACAGCACTTGACCAGCTTCTGTGTGTGTGTGTGTGTGTGTGTGTGTGTGTGTGACAGACAGACAGACAGAGAGGGAGATTCAAAGCATCAGGACCAGGAGATGACACAGTGCTCCAAAGGCCTGGTTCTGCTGCCTCCTCCTCCACCCACCTGCTGCAGACGCTTCTGTGAAGGGAAACTGCTACATGTTATGTCACCGATCCCTGCCATGCTGCGTGTCTAACGACCCGGCAGGGCCTGCTGAGTACAGTGGTGGTGGAATCGGCCCGATCGGACACTCCTATCTGCCACTTTGACCTTTTTATTCCGTCAAATTTGGACCCATTTACACCAAGTCCAGAACCGTTGGTGCTATCGACATGGGGTCTTCACCAGCGCGTGCGGAGCGGCAGAAAATCCCCACGTAGACACCACTTTCATCCCTCTACGACACTTACTTTCCCAGTTATTCCATTTTATTCCGTCAAGCTCTGGCTAAATCCCCTTAACCTAAGCAACCCTAATCATACCTGCATTTGTCCACTGGAGGGAGACAAAAACACCAAGCTCTGAGATTCAAATTTTGAACTGCAGACCTCACAGTGTCTGTGTGTGTGTGTGTGTGTGTGTGTGCGCTTTGGTGTGTTTGCTTTGGTGTGTGTGTGTGTGTGTGTGTGTGTGTGACAGAGAGAGAGAGTGACACTTGCTGTGTATTTAAGAAACAAACGCTCAAAGAAACCAAACAGAATGACACAGGCAGAAAGACACTGTTTTATTTTGGTAACCAATGATGCATTTCTTCTCCGCTTGTACAGTGCACCCTGAAGCCGTGTGTGGACCAGGAGATCAGCAGAACAGGAACCACAGAGCGTCAGCGGCAGACATCCAAGCTGCACAGGGCACACGCAGCACCAGGCAGAATTAATGACGTCCCTGATCCACAGCTCAAGCCCAGCCACCCGCTGCCTCCTCGCCGCCTCCTCCTGGGACCTTCAAGGACCACCCACCAGCCACTGGTACACATTCCAATCTTACACAATGGCCCCAGCATCACAGGGCATCTCCTGACATTAAAATCTATCCTGATTTCTGTTGTTTTTCCCTCATCTCTGAGCCGCTGAGTGTGAGTGTGTGTGTGTGTGTGTGTGTGTGTGTGTGTGTGTGTGTGTGTGTGTGTGTGTGTCTCTCTCTCTTTTACACAAAAAACACATGTCAGTTGTTAAGGAAAATGTTATAAAACACTTCTTCAGTAAAGACTCAGAGAAGAGAAACACACAGAACTTCTTGCTAGCAAGGGCAGCCTCCACTCTAAGAGACTCCAGTGAGAGAACTGCCCCGGTCTTTATTTTATACTCCATTGAGCGTGTGTGTGTGCGTGTGTGTGTGTGTGTGTGTGTGTGTTGACAGAGAGACAGAGAGAGAGAGAGAGAGAGAGGGAGAGATACAAAGGAATGTAATTCAAATTTTGCACTTCAGACCTTACTGTGTGTGTGTGTGTGTGTGTGTGTGTGTGTGTGTGTGTGTGTGTGTGTGTTGACAGAGAGAGAGAGAGAGAGAGAGAGAGAGACAGAGAGAGAGAGAGAGAGGGAGAGATACAAAGGAATGTAATTCAAATTTTGCACTTCAGACCTTACAGTGTGTGTGTGTGTGTGTGTGTGTGTGTGTGTGTGTGTGTGTGTGTGTCTGTCTTTTACACAAAAAATGCACTTGCAACAACTTTAATATGGAATGTACTGGACTTCCCGGCTAGGCGCCCTCCTGTGGATGACAGGTGCAATTGATTGTCAAAAGCAGATATCTAACAGCTTCTGACACTTTGTACCGCATTGAGCCAGCAGAGGGAGCCCCCCTGGTTCAATCCCAGTTGCACAGCAGTTGTGACCAGCTTCTGTCTGTGTGCTTTGGTGTGTGTGAGTGTGTGTGTGTGTGTGTGTGTGTGTGTTGACAGAGAGAGAGACAGAGAGAGAGAGAGAGAGAGAGGGAGAGATACAAAGGAATGTAATTCAAATTTTGCACTTCAGACCTTACTGTGTGTGTGTGTGTGTGTGTGTGTGTGTGTGTGTGTGTTGACAGAGAGAGAGAGAGAGAGAGAGAGAGAGAGAGAGAGAGGGAGAGATACAAAGGAATGTAATTCAAATTTTGCACTTCAGACCTTACAGTGTGTGTGTGTGTGTGTGTCTGTCTTTTACACAAAAAATGCACTTGCAACAACTTTAATATGGAATGTACTGGACTTCCCAGCTAGGCGCCCTCCTGTGGACGACAGGTGCAATCCCAGTTGCACAGCACTTGACCAGCTTCTGTGTGTGTGTGTGTGTGTGTGTGTGTGTGTGTGTGACAGACAGACAGACAGAGAGGGAGATTCAAAGCATCAGGACCAGGAGATGACACAGTGCTCCAAAGGCCTGGTTCTGCTGCCTCCTCCTCCACCCACCTGCTGCAGACGCTTCTGTGAAGGGAAACTGCTACATGTTATGTCACCGATCCCTGCCATGCTGCGTGTCTAACGACCCGGCAGGGCCTGCTGAGTACAGTGGTGGTGGAATCGGCCCGATCGGACACTCCTATCTGCCACTTTGACCTTTTTATTCCGTCAAATTTGGACCCATTTACACCAAGTCCAGAACCGTTGGTGCTATCGACATGGGGTCTTCACCAGCGCGTGCGGAGCGGCAGAAAATCCCCACGTAGACACCACTTTCATCCCTCTACGACACTTACTTTCCCAGTTATTCCATTTTATTCCGTCAAGCTCTGGCTAAATCCCCTTAACCTAAGCAACCCTAATCATACCTGCATTTGTCCACTGGAGGGAGACAAAAACACCAAGCTCTGAGATTCAAATTTTGAACTGCAGACCTCACAGTGTCTGTGTGTGTGTGTGTGTGTGTGTGTGCGCTTTGGTGTGTTTGCTTTGGTGTGTGTGTGTGTGTGTGTGTGTGTGTGACAGAGAGAGAGAGTGACACTTGCTGTGTATTTAAGAAACAAACGCTCAAAGAAACCAAACAGAATGACACAGGCAGAAAGACACTGTTTTATTTTGGTAACCAATGATGCATTTCTTCTCCGCTTGTACAGTGCACCCTGAAGCCGTGTGTGGACCAGGAGATCAGCAGAACAGGAACCACAGAGCGTCAGCGGCAGACATCCAAGCTGCACAGGGCACACGCAGCACCAGGCAGAATTAATGACGTCCCTGATCCACAGCTCAAGCCCAGCCACCCGCTGCCTCCTCGCCGCCTCCTCCTGGGACCTTCAAGGACCACCCACCAGCCACTGGTACACATTCCAATCTTACACAATGGCCCCAGCATCACAGGGCATCTCCTGACATTAAAATCTATCCTGATTTCTGTTGTTTTTCCCTCATCTCTGAGCCGCTGAGTGTGAGTGTGTGTGTGTGTGTGTGTGTGTGTGTGTGTGTGTGTGTGTGTGTGTGTGTGTGTCTCTCTCTCTTTTACACAAAAAACACATGTCAGTTGTTAAGGAAAATGTTATAAAACACTTCTTCAGTAAAGACTCAGAGAAGAGAAACACACAGAACTTCTTGCTAGCAAGGGCAGCCTCCACTCTAAGAGACTCCAGTGAGAGAACTGCCCCGGTCTTTATTTTATACTCCATTGAGCGTGTGTGTGTGCGTGTGTGTGTGTGTGTGTGTGTGTGTTGACAGAGAGACAGAGAGAGAGAGAGAGAGAGAGGGAGAGATACAAAGGAATGTAATTCAAATTTTGCACTTCAGACCTTACTGTGTGTGTGTGTGTGTGTGTGTGTGTGTGTGTGTGTGTGTGTGTGTGTGTGTTGACAGAGAGAGAGAGAGAGAGAGAGAGAGAGACAGAGAGAGAGAGAGAGAGGGAGAGATACAAAGGAATGTAATTCAAATTTTGCACTTCAGACCTTACAGTGTGTGTGTGTGTGTGTGTGTGTGTGTGTGTGTGTGTGTGTGTCTGTCTTTTACACAAAAAATGCACTTGCAACAACTTTAATATGGAATGTACTGGACTTCCCGGCTAGGCGCCCTCCTGTGGATGACAGGTGCAATTGATTGTCAAAAGCAGATATCTAACAGCTTCTGACACTTTGTACCGCATTGAGCCAGCAGAGGGAGCCCCCCTGGTTCAATCCCAGTTGCACAGCAGTTGTGACCAGCTTCTGTCTGTGTGCTTTGGTGTGTGTGAGTGTGTGTGTGTGTGTGTGTGTGTGTGTTGACAGAGAGAGAGACAGAGAGAGAGAGAGAGAGAGAGGGAGAGATACAAAGGAATGTAATTCAAATTTTGCACTTCAGACCTTACTGTGTGTGTGTGTGTGTGTGTGTGTGTGTGTGTGTGTGTTGACAGAGAGAGAGAGAGAGAGAGAGAGAGAGAGAGAGAGAGGGAGAGATACAAAGGAATGTAATTCAAATTTTGCACTTCAGACCTTACAGTGTGTGTGTGTGTGTGTGTCTGTCTTTTACACAAAAAATGCACTTGCAACAACTTTAATATGGAATGTACTGGACTTCCCAGCTAGGCGCCCTCCTGTGGACGACAGGTGCAATCCCAGTTGCACAGCACTTGACCAGCTTCTGTGTGTGTGTGTGTGTGTGTGTGTGTGTGTGTGTGTGACAGACAGACAGACAGAGAGGGAGATTCAAAGCATCAGGACCAGGAGATGACACAGTGCTCCAAAGGCCTGGTTCTGCTGCCTCCTCCTCCACCCACCTGCTGCAGACGCTTCTGTGAAGGGAAACTGCTACATGTTATGTCACCGATCCCTGCCATGCTGCGTGTCTAACGACCCGGCAGGGCCTGCTGAGTACAGTGGTGGTGGAATCGGCCCGATCGGACACTCCTATCTGCCACTTTGACCTTTTTATTCCGTCAAATTTGGACCCATTTACACCAAGTCCAGAACCGTTGGTGCTATCGACATGGGGTCTTCACCAGCGCGTGCGGAGCGGCAGAAAATCCCCACGTAGACACCACTTTCATCCCTCTACGACACTTACTTTCCCAGTTATTCCATTTTATTCCGTCAAGCTCTGGCTAAATCCCCTTAACCTAAGCAACCCTAATCATACCTGCATTTGTCCACTGGAGGGAGACAAAAAAACCAAGCTCTGAGATTCAAATTTTGAACTGCAGACCTCACAGTGTCTGTGTGTGTGTGTGTGTGTGCGCTTTGGTGTGTTTGCTTTGGTGTGTGTGTGTGTGTGTGTGTGTGTGTGTGTGTGTGACAGAGAGAGAGAGTGACACTTGCTGTGTATTTAAGAAACAAACGCTCAAAGAAACCAAACAGAATGACACAGGCAGAAAGACACTGTTTTATTTTGGTAACCAATGATGCATTTCTTCTCCGCTTGTACAGTGCACCCTGAAGCCGTGTGTGGACCAGGAGATCAGCAGAACAGGAACCACAGAGCGTCAGCGGCAGACATCCAAGCTGCACAGGGCACACGCAGCACCAGGCAGAATTAATGACGTCCCTGATCCACAGCTCAAGCCCAGCCACCCGCTGCCTCCTCGCCGCCTCCTCCTGGGACCTTCAAGGACCACCCACCAGCCACTGGTACACATTCCAATCTTACACAATGGCCCCAGCATCACAGGGCATCTCCTGACATTAAAATCTATCCTGATTTCTGTTGTTTTTCCCTCATCTCTGAGCCGCTGAGTGTGAGTGTGTGTGTGTGTGTGTGTGTGTGTGTGTGTGTGTGTGTCTCTCTCTCTTTTACACAAAAAACACATGTCAGTTGTTAAGGAAAATGTTATAAAACACTTCTTCAGTAAAGACTCAGAGAAGAGAAACACACAGAACTTCTTGCTAGCAAGGGCAGCCTCCACTCTAAGAGACTCCAGTGAGAGAACTGCCCCGGTCTTTATTTTATACTCCATTGAGCGTGTGTGTGTGTGTGTGTGTGTGTGTGTGTGTGTGTGTGTGTGTGTGTGTGTGTGTGTGTGTGTGTGTGTGTCTCTTTTACACAAAAAATACATGTGAGTGCACTTGCAACAACTTTTAATATGCAATGTACAGGACTTGCTTGCTAGGCGCCATCCTGTGGACCAAACATGCAATTGAAAGATGTTATTTTCGCCGGTATAACACCTTCTGACACTTTGTACCGCATTGAGCCAGCAGAGGGAGCACCTCTTGTTCAATCCCAGTGGCACAGCAGCTGCTCTGCTTCTGTCTGTGTGTGTGTGTGTGTGTGTGTGTGTGTGTGTGTGTGTGTGTGTGTGTGACAGAGAGAGAGAGAGAGAGACACTTGCTGTGTATTTAAAAAACAAGCGCTCAAACAAACCAAAGAGAACGACAGAGGCAGAAAGACACTGTTTTTTTTGTGGTAACCCATGAGGTCTTGCTATCGAATTGTACAGTGCATCCTGAAGCAAGGCCGAGCAGATGACATAGTGCTCCACAGGCCTGCTTCTGGTGCCTGCTCCTGTACCAACCTGCTGCAGAGGCTTCTGTGAAGGGAAACTGCTACATGTTATGTCACCGATCGCTGCCATGCTGCGTGTCTAACGACCCGGCAGGGCCTGCTGAGTACAGTGGTGGTGGAATCGGCCCAATCGGACACTCCTATCTGCCACTTTGACCTTTTTATTCCGTCAAATTTGGACCCATTTACACCAAGTCCAGAACCGTTGGTGCTATCGACATGGGGTCTTCACCAGGGTGTCCGGAGCACCCCGAAACCCCCCCGTAGACACAACTTTCATCCCTCTACGACACTTACTTTCCCAGTTATTCCATTTTATTCCGTCAAATTCTGGCTATTACCCCCTAACCCTAACCAACCCTAATCATACCTGCATTTGTCCACTGGAGGGAGACAAAAACACCAAGCTCTGAGATTCAAATTTTGAACTGCAGACCTCACAGTGTGTGTGTGTGTGTGTGTGTGTGTGTGTGTGTGTGTGTGTGTGTGTGTGTGTGTGTGTGTGTGTGTGTGTGTGTGTGTGTGTGTGTACGCGGTTTACGTGTGTAATTTTGCTTATGTTGACAAATATCCTAATGCAGCTGTAGTCTGCTGAAAAAAAAGGTGCTTTTATGTTATACATATATAAATATAAAAATCTCAGCCCCAGTCGGCAATGTGGATCATCGAACAGTGCCCCTACTTTAAAGAAACACTTTTCTAATCAGGCCACAGATGCTGTCTTAGTATTATTTTGTTTCAACGCTCCTTTTATGTCTTAATTTCAGACCCATACATATATTCATTTGAAGTTTGCTTTAACTGATCAGAGCTGTAGATGCTCCCTAAAGCAGCTCTTATGTGTAAATCTTATGTAGCTCCTCCTTTGTGTTCACTGGTTATTCTGAAGCCAAAGTTTCACCAAGTCGTGGGTTTGAGCACGGACCAAAGATGTGCGTATTTTAATAAGCTTTTACAAGAAGAAATTAACCAAATGCGGACAGATTCCCTAATTTATATGCAACTCTTTCCACTTGTATTAACATTTTCCTGCTGTACACGTCTTCTTAGTGTAGTATTTAAGACAGTAGATGCTTTGTAAAGATAATAGTCCAGTACTGTCTGCTACACTGCCCCATGCAATATAACCAGCCTAATTTTCATTTTTTTTTCTCACCATGGAAGGCCTTGACAAGTCATTGCAGTCTGCCCTGTATCCTGCTCAGAAGCAGGTCTTTGCTTTTTCTACTGCAGCTGCAGGCAGCTCCAAGCTGTATGAAAAGGAAAGAAGAAAAATCAAACTACACGTTTTTTCTTTGTATTACGCTTGTTTGTATGTTGCATGGTACCTTTCTATTTGTGTATAGTTAATTGCACTATTGTTTGTTTTGAAACTAACTTGAGAGTGCAATAAAAAAACTATAAATACTGTATGTAATTAATAAAATTTTTACCATATTGTCTTTGGTGCTGTTTTTCAGCCTCATCTATCCTTTTTTATTTTGAGAAATGTACGTATGTGGTGCCCAGACTTGTGAAGCATTAGGACTATTGTCTTCCTGTAGTTTTGAGGTAACTCAGTTGTGCTGTTAGTGCCAACGCTTTTTACTGGTTTATAAGAATAGCTGGTTGAACAAGTAATGCCAACTGTCTTTGTTGCCCTGTGGTTATGCGCCGTTTAATTAGTAAACCCAAGATGGGCAATTTTTTGAACTGGGGCAGGGGTACCACCATCCTGTCCCACGGTGGAGAGTGCATCTCAAGGAACCGGCGATTGCTGGTTCCCTGATCTTTTTTCAACACCCTAACCCTTTACCACAGATGTGGAGTCAGGACCCGCTGTTCACTTTCAGTCAGTACACTGAAAATGAGTTTCATCAGACTAACCACAAATGTACGACAGTCAAGAACTTCTGCAGCTCTGAGCCAAGTTTCCTAAACAGTCTGCAGTATGAGGAGGACGAGTTCTTTAGAAAACTGATAGCTGCAGAAGGACAAACCTCAACTCAAAAATCTTTAAAACGCCTTCATTCTTCTCATATGATTAATGAGAAGGAAAACGGGACACCACTGTCTTATAATTCCCCAGGAACAAACTCCTCTTTCTCTCATTTCAGACCTGTTTCAAATCATAAGCAGACACAACCAAAAACCGGCTCACCTAATCAAACCAAATCCTAACTTTAAGCCACTATCCAGTCCTGTCCCCCTTCTCTCCTCATACCGGTACCCACAGTTCAGACCCCACCTCAGGCCCCTTACTGCCTGAGGAGGGGTCTGAAGTATTTTCCAGCCTTATAAAGAAAGGGAAGACTGAAGTGGCAGACTGTCATGCAAAAAGCGAGCATCTCCTCCTTGCACTGCTTACAGTCAAATGACAAAATATGTGAACTCTTTTTAAACAGGAAAAAGGAAGAAATTGTACACCAGAGGGGGCAAGAAGGAGAAAACTTGAATATAAACTCAAAAGAAAAACCGCTGTTCCTTCCCTCCCCCAGAAGGCAGTAGAATATCATCATGTTAAATGCCACTTTTGGGGGGGGGTAAAATTACTTGACAAATATGTTTCTCTTTTTTGTTATTTCGTCCCTCTTTGTTACAGCTACAGGAGGACAATAAACAGAAGAAGGAGAGCGGCACCAAAGAGGCGAAAAAACGAAAGAGCGCACCACCTCCTGACACCACATCCACAAAGAAGTCCAAATGTACCTCCAGTGCTGAGGGGGACGACAAGGAGGTTTTTCTCCTCCCTGTTCGTGGGCGTGAGCGTTACGAGATGTTGAAGAAGATCAATGACTGTTTGGAGCTGCTTGACAAGGACAGCAAAAGCAAGTCAAAGGTCTCAGTGAAGCATGAGGTTCCCGTGCCCTCCAGTGGAAAGAGGCTGCTCCAGAGAGGAGAGAGGAGTGACAGCGACTAAGATGCCCATCACCTCAATTTCGAAAACAAATGTCACCTTTTTGTCTAAGCCTTTAGGATTATTTCAGGTTTTAAATGCCCATTTAAAAACCAAAATGCCATCCTGCCTCAGTTAAAACGGTTCCTGAAACTGTACTGCCTGATTAGTCACTGCACTGACATACTGTTGTGTTCAGTTATGTTTTTCTTTTCTTTTTAAAAAAAACAAAAAAAACAACCCTATGTTCCTAATTGGGTTAGAGCCGTTCAGCATGGTTTGAGTGAGATTAAGAATGATCCTTGTCATAACGAGTCACTGCCGTTTATTTAAATAAAGTTCAAAGCTAGGCTTGCAAAACTTGAATGGAATTTGCCTCTGATGTTGCTGTATTACTGTGCTACAGTCCTGTCGCACCATGTCATTTTTTAAAAAAGAAATGTATATATTTTGCATGATTGTCTGGGAAATGCAACCACCTCTGCGCAACCTTGATTCATATGCAATATGTAATCATGTTTGTGTAACATGAAAGAAAAAAGAGAAAAAACGATGATAAATGCAAAGACTGGTAACAGCGCTAAGAACCATAAAGCAAGAGAATTTTTAAAAAACTGTGAGAAATAAACTACACTGTAAAAAAAAATAACCCTATTCAAATTAAAAAAAATGATGTCCAATTGTCACATCCAAAATATTTGGCTTTATAGAATCCAAATTGAGTCACTTGATATGACCTGATACTTTTATGTTGATATAAACAATATTACTAGACTTGACTGAAACTTTAAATTTTGCATTGATCCAAATTGATTTTTTTACATAGAACCATATTTTAATTATTGAACCAAGCTAATATATTGAAATTTAACCAACCTAATGTATTCACATCGAACCAAATTAACATGAACTAATATGTTTGTGTTGAAGCCAGGTAATTGATTTACATATATTCAAACTATATTTTTTACATTTCATTTCAGTTCAAAAATGCTCTGCATTTCCTATAAAAAACAAGACAGTTGGCCAACCAATTATTTCAAAATTATTTATTGTTCCAAACCATTTTAACTATAATCAATAGAGAGGATTAGTAATATACAGATTTAGTGCTACGGCAGAAATGATTAGAGAAATGTTTGTTTTATAAAACCTGCAATCTTTTGAAAACCAGTATAAAACCTGCAATCTTTTGAAAACCAGTATAAAACCTGCAACCTGTCTAAAACTGGCATAAAACCATTATAAAAACTATTTTTAAACCAATTTGCAAGTACTCAAAAATGTTTATATGTGCACTGTGCCTGTACAATGTAAAAAAAAAAAATCTACACATGTATCAATGAAATCAACTTAAATCTCCCTTTCAAATGGGTGTTCTTATAAATTTTGAATGTAGAATACCACTGCAGGCCAACCAAGCAAAATAACCAAGCACACATGCACATGCATGTGCACATACACATGCACACATGCATGCAAACACACTACTGTGCAGTGTTAAGTTCACAATTAAGTTTGCGAATCTTAGAGGTCATCTTGTTAAAGTCAAGCTCCATCATAATCTTTTGAAGAGCCTCAAAGGTGAACCTGAATCCTCGTGGATATTCCATATTAAGAGCATAACAGAGTCCAAAGACCATTGCCACTCCAGCTGCCACAGAAGGCAACTCATTCAGGACTTCCACACCATCAATGATTATCCCGATGTCTCGAGGCTGATGTAGGAGGCTTGAGTTGTCCCTGAAGACGAAGAGTGCCATGGTGGTACTCTGCAGCTCTTCCTCAGCTTCATCTTTCTGGGATATCTTGAGGTAAAATATGGAACAAAATGTACAAGTGAAGAACTGAAGTCTGGCACACCTGATAAATCTTTGACCATAATAAACTACTATTTTGATAGTTGTTTGGTCACAGACTATTAGAACAATTATTTGACTAATCAGATTGTGAATTGCATAATCATTAAATTAAATCAATGGTGGAACATTTTCATAAATGTTCCACAAAGCCCAAGAAAAAAAAAGAAAACAATACAGAACCCTAAGATATTAACTTGATGAGTTGATTAATCGTTGCTGTCCTACATTAATCACTGCATTTAATAGCAGAGTTGTCAAATTTACATCAAGAGACTGCATCTCATGTAGAGACAGAACAGATATGGACATACCATGTATTCTTTTATCAAGTCCTCAACACATCAGCAAGGTGAATGAGAGGATAATGAGGGAGAGTCTAGATTATTATGAAATGTTTAAAAAGGATGTGCAGTGTAAATGCAAAATGATACCTGTTCAGATTAAATGAAAATGTATGCTTCAGCCATGGAATGGATGGAGCGATCTGTGGTTCTGAAAGCATACAGAAAAAAAGAATAATGTTACTTCTCTATAAAACACATTACATAGAAAAACCAAGAAATACGTAACATGACATACCAAACAGTCTACAGACCAGCCATTAGCGACTAAGTTTGGCATAGGGTCAATTTTTTGCTGTTAAAATTAAAATTTCTTCAGAAAATGCACATTTTTCCGAGCCGCGCCTGAAAGTCAATTGAAGGAATTAGTCTTATGTCATTGATCTTATATGCTGGCTTGTTATTTCTGTCTCTAAATCATGCACATTAATAATTATCTTTTGCCCTCGGTGTACACACACATAACACACAGATATTTATATGAAGAGAGACAAACGTGCGCGCACAAACACAAGCTTGTGTCTAGAAACCGCGAGCTCACCAGAAAAATTCAAACGAAGCGGAGCACGGAGTTATACTATGAATGTTATGAACTATGAACTTATGCTAGCTAGCTTTATCCACCACCGATGCATCGTGGTAACGCTAGCTAGTTAGGCAAAAAGCCGTGTTTTACCAGTATACTAACTTTTATTCCCGACTGTGATGGTCGGTTTCTGGTAACCAGTTCTAACGTTGCGCAGGATAGCTAGCTAGCTTATAGCTAGCAGCTACAATCATGCAAAAATTAGGGGTGGCTGTCGACCCAGCTTAAATGGGGTTATTTTCTGCGATTTTGGCAATACAAATTATAAAAGCTTTTGTAACACACTTGGCTTTACTTACGTTTATTTTCAGATGAAATTAATCAAAGATGTGACATGATGTTTCCAGCAGCCATGCAGAATAAAAATGGGTCCCGGTCTATTTCTGGTGGGCGTGTTCAAGTGCAAATCACTTTGACTCAAATTAAAGATATTATCTGTTCAACATGAAAAGAAATATATGTTTTGAGAGAAATCAAAAACTTTGCGTTGCGATGTTCACAATCCTGTACTGACACTATGGGCACATTTTTAGAAATCTATTTAATTCCACAGAAAGGTTAGCCACTTTAGTGTTTCACTTGTGACCTATTTATAGCTCACTGAAGATGGTTTTAAAATGCAACAATGTTCGGAGATAGAGAGAAAAAAAAAAGAACTTTGGTGCAGGTGCAGTCTTTATGTAGCTTTCTGGTGACCTTAAAAGAACCTTTACGAAGCCCGTTGACAGGCCTTTAATCGAATGATCGGTTGGTTGATTGATAACAGAAAAAAAGGACACATAAGATGGACATAAAGGACTGAAAACACCAAGAGCAAAATATTGCATCGCACTCATTTATGTAGTTTATTTTTAGATTAGATAATTTTGCAAAATAACGCAGCAAAATAAATAATAAGAGCCGGGATGTGCAGACTATTTAGCACTGAAAAAACTCCGTCCATGTGAACAGAATCAGGTGTTACCTTACCTGTTGATTAAATATCAAGACTATTTAGCAATAAGCTTACTTTAAAGGCTCGTAATAGGTGAACTGTCTTGGTATAGTTGAGTCACGCAGAGTTCATGGTCCATGTTGTGTTACTTGTTGTTTGTGTGTGTGTGTGTGTGTCACCCGATGACCCCTGGCGCCGGAGCGTCTAGACTACATTAGAGATGTGTCACAGCAAAGAGCCGCACCTGCGCTCAAAGAGAGCACATACATAGAGGTGAGGTATGAGGATAAATGGATAGATGCGGTCCTTTTTCGAAGCTGAGCGCACAGTTGTATTTCCTGCACAATCACACACGAAGTGAGGCTGTGTTTATGCCGGTTATACCATGAATATACACCCTGCAGGCACCACTTGTTTGTCAAACTGTTTATGAAGCAAAAGTCACATTTCTGTTTATTCACAAAGCAAAAAGAAGGGGGGAAAAGAGGCGTAGGAGGGGGTGGAGCGTGCGCACTAGCATACCGGCGACGGCTGTTTCCTTTCACTAAAAGGAAAAAAATAATAAAATGTGTACTTCACGTTACGGTTGAAACTGGGGTTTTTTTTGTTTTTTTAATTTTTATTTTATAGAAACAATTTTTGCTCATAACCAATTGACAGGGGATTTCTTAAAATCACCCCGCAGTTCTTCAGCTGAGACACCTGAGTTAGAAAACACAAACACTGCAGCTGTCTTTAACTCGCGAGGGCAGTCATGGACGCAAGACCTGCGTCTCATCACTGCTGCTTTGTGAATGTCTGTCTGTGAAAAGCGCTTAATAAATAAAGTTTACTTACTTACTTACTTACTTACTTACTGAGCCTGCAGTTCAGAAATTTAACCATTAGATGGAGTCATTGCCAAAGCAATGACTCCATCTAATTGCTATGACTTTTGGTGTTTATTTTGGACCTTAACTCGCCCCACAGTTTTGAGACAAGGTTCACATATGATATATCATTGTGTGCGGCTGGAGCTGGAATGAGTTGCTATGACTTTTGGTGTTTATTACTTCTATAGTTTTTTAAATATGAATATTTTAATGCAAGTTTTTTCCCATTGAAATGAATGGAGAACAAGAAAACTTCATTTGTGGTGTGCTGGCTCACTCTAGTGGTATGTCGGGAGTAATGGAGGCGGCCGCTGTGTCCCTGTGGTTGGCCTACTTGTCAGATATCGACAAATCCTACACTACAGACCAGTTGACAGCGTGCAATAACCCAGCCGATTCATTCGTCTTTACACTACCTCACAATCGACTCAACGGTGAGTTATTTGTTTGTTTTGTTTTCTCACAATTAATGTAAAGCCAAGGTATATATCAACGGCGCGCGCAGCGGAAGTATGGCATTATAGCGGATTATAATGGGGGACGCTTTTATTTTGTATAACTACCGGAAGTAGTTCCTGTGTACTGAGCTAGCTGGGTAGCTAGCGCCGCGTCGCTTAAAAAGCAGCCGGGCTTGTCTTAAACTTAAGAGGCTGACACTCGCTAAACCACCCGATCGCTCGCCAAGCGACAGACGTCCATGTGTTCAACAACAGACACACGTCATTCCCCTTCGTGGTCTAAACCAATCAGAGATAGTCGGGGCGGGACCTCTGTCCGTGGTCGAGCTGGACGTGGAGGTGGATAGAGACGGGTGAGTAGCTTGAATGAAGCGATATCGATTCATTAAATCCTGAATTGAATGAATATAAATGTGTTTTACCAGAAACGCCAGAATCTCAGGTTAAAGCTCACAAAACTATTTCAACAACAACCAGCAAATGAGAGCAGGAAACGCATTCCACACGAAAACGTAAACAGAGCGGACCGACGCATCAGAATTAGCTTAGTCGGCGTGGGGGCTAATATCATCCTTAATTCCTTCTTACTTTTGCTGTTTTGCTTCCAACACGATAAAACCCACAGCTGTGCGTGAACTGTGAGAGAAACTTCAAGAAAAGTTTCCCATCTCAAACATGTGTTTTCTGCATTACTCATTCGCTTATTACCCATCAGTCTACGGTTGTTTACAGCGCTGGCGGCCGCTGTCTTTTCTTTCCTTTGTAAATGACGTCGGATAATAAAGCTTAATTTCTGCTGTTTAATACTGAAGAAATGTAAACTTTTTCAAATTAGGTATAATTGCAGAATATTTTTAAGGTTATCTGCTATAAAATCCATGCCAGGAAAATCTCCTTTATGTTTTTATTTTTTTATTTTTTTATTCTCAGTTACTTTGACACAATGGCATGTGCTGTGATGGTCACATCTCTGATAAAGTTTAGTGTCAGTACTGATAAATGATCAGAATTATAAGATCTCTCACTTTCTGAGTAAAAATTGCACCAAATCGAATCTGGATTATGTGGATTATAGAAATCAGTGATGATACACAGTGTGTGTGTGTGTGTGTGTGTGTGTGTGTGTGTGTGTGTGTGTGTGTGCTTTGGTGTGTGTGCTTTGGTGTGTGTGTGTGTGTGTGTGTGACAGAGAGAGAGAGAGTGACACTTGCTGTGTATTTAAGAAACAAACGCTCAAAGAAACCAAACAGAATGACACAGGCAGAAAGACACTGTTTTATTTTGGTAACCAATGATGCATTTCTTCTCCGCTTGTACAGTGCACCCTGAAGCCGTGTGTGGACCAGGAGATCAGCAGAACAGGAACCACAGAGCGTCAGCGGCAGACATCCAAGCTGCACAGGGCACACGCAGCACCAGGCAGAATTAATGACGTCCCTGATCCACAGCTCAAGCCCAGCCACCCGCTGCCTCCTCGCCGCCTCCTCCCGGGACCTTCAAGGACCACCCACCAGCCACTGGTACACATTCCAATCTTACACAATGGCCCCAGCATCACAGGGCATCTCCTGACATTAAAATCTATCCTGATTTCTGTTGTTTTTCCCTCATCTCTGAGCCGCTGAGTGTGAGTGTGTGTGTGTGTGTGTGTGTCTCTCTCTCTTTTACACAAAAAACACATGTCAGTTGTTAAGGAAAATGTTATAAAACACTTCTTCAGTAAAGACTCAGAGAAGAGAAACACACAGAACTTCTTGCTAGCAAGGGCAGCCTCCACTCTAAGAGACTCCAGTGAGAGAACTGCCCCGGTCTTTATTTTATACTCCATTGAGCGTGTGTGTGTGTGTGTGTGTGTGTGTGTGTCTCTTTTACACAAAAAATACATGTGAGTGCACTTGCAACAACTTTTAATATGCAATGTACAGGACTTGCCAGCTAGGCGCCATCCTGTGGACCAAACATGCAATTGAAAGATGTTATTTTCGCCGGTATAACACCTTCTGACACTTTGTACCGCATTGAGCCAGCAGAGGGAGCACCTCTTGTTCAATCCCAGTGGCAAAGCAGCTGCTCTGCTTCTGTGTGTGTGTGTGTGTGTGTGTGTGACAGAGAGAGAGAGTGACACTTGCTGTGTATTTAAGAAACAAACGCTCAAAGAAACCAAACAGAATGACAGAGGCAGAAAGACACTGTTTTATTTTGGTAACCAATGATGCATTTCTTCTTCCCTTGTACAGTGCACCCTGAAGCCGTGTGTGGACCAGGAGATCAGCAGAACAGGAACCACAGAGCGTCAGCGGCAGACATCCAAGCTGCACAGGGCACACGCAGCACCAGGCAGAATTAATGACGTCCCTGATCCACAGCTCAAGCCCAGCCACCCGCTGCCTCCTCGCCGCCTCCTCCCGGGACCTTCAAGGACCACCCACCAGCCACTGGTACACATTCCAATCTTACACAATGGCCCCAGCATCACAGGGCATCTCCTGACATTAAAATCTATCCTGATTTCTGTTGTTTTTCCCTCATCTCTGAGCCGCTGAGTGTGAGTGTGAGTGTGTGTGTGTGTGTGTGTGTGTCTCTCTCTCTTTTACACAAAAAACACATGTCAGTTGTTAAGGAAAATGTTATAAAACACTTCTTCAGTAAAGACTCAGAGAAGAGAAACACACAGAACTTCTTGCTAGCAAGGGCAGCCTCCACTCTAAGAGACTCCAGTGAGAGAACTGCCCCGGTCTTTATTTTATACTCCATTGAGCGTGTGTGTGTGTGTGTGTGTGTGTGTGTGTGTGTGTGTGTCTCTTTTACACAAAAAATACATGTGAGTGCACTTGCAACAACTTTTAATATGCAATGTACAGGACTTGCTTGCTAGGCGCCATCCTGTGGACCAAACATGCAATTGAAAGATGTTATTTTCGCCGGTATAACACCTTCTGACACTTTGTACCGCATTGAGCCAGCAGAGGGAGCACCTCTTGTTCAATCCCAGTGGCACAGCAGCTGCTCTGCTTCTGTGTGTGTGTGTGTGTGTGTGTGTGTGTGTGTGACAGAGAGACAGACAGAGAGAGAGAGAGAGAGACACTTGCTGTGTATTTAAAAAACAAGCGCTCAAACAAACCAAAGAGAACGACAGAGGCAGAAAGACACTGTTTTTTTTGTGGTAACCCATGAGGTCTTGCTATCGAATTGTACAGTGCATCCTGAAGCAAGGCCGAGCAGATGACATAGTGCTCCACAGGCCTGCTTCTGGTGCCTGCTCCTGTACCAACCTGCTGCAGAGGCTTCTGTGAAGGGAAACTGCTACATGTTATGTCACCAATCCCTGCCATGCTGCGTGTCTAACGACCCGGCAGGGCCTGCTGAGTACAGTGGTGGTGGACCCAGGCCCTCTGCACCTTCCTTTCTCCGACTGGGACCCTTTTGTCCCATCCTTTTTGGTCCGATTCGCCATATCTCCAGAACCGAAGAAGCCATCGGCGTGGCTTCTTCGCCACAGCGTCCGGCACCCACCAAAACCCCCACCTAGACACCAACATCAGCCCTCTACACCTCTTACTTTTTCAGTTATTCCACTTTTGTCCCATCCTCTCCTGGCTTTTTCCCCATAACCTATCATTTAAGCCTCATCATACCTGCCGTGGGCCACTGGAGGGAGACAAATCACCATGCACTAAAATTCAAATTTTGCACTGCAAACCTCACAGTGTCTGTGTGTGTGTGTGTGTGTGTGTGTGTGTGTGTGTGTGTGTGTGTGTGTGTGTGTGTGTGTGTGTGTGTGTGTGTGTGCGCTTTGGTGTGTGTGTGTGCGCGCTTTGGTGTGTGTGCTTTGGTGTGTGTGTGTGTGTGTGTGTGACAGAGAGAGAGAGAGAGAGAGAGTGACACTTGCTGTGTATTTAAGAAACAAACGCTCAAAGAAACCAAACAGAATGACACAGGCAGAAAGACACTGTTTTATTTTGGTAACCAATGATGCATTTCTTCTCCGCTTGTACAGTGCACCCTGAAGCCGTGTGTGGACCAGGAGATCAGCAGAACAGGAACCACAGAGCGTCAGCGGCAGACATCCAAGCTGCACAGGGCACACGCAGCACCAGGCAGAATTAATGACGTCCCTGATCCACAGCTCAAGCCCAGCCACCCGCTGCCTCCTCGCCGCCTCCTCCCGGGACCTTCAAGGACCACCCACCAGCCACTGGTACACATTCCAATCTTACACAATGGCCCCAGCATCACAGGGCATCTCCTGACATTAAAATCTATCCTGATTTCTGTTGTTTTTCCCTCATCTCTGAGCCGCTGAGTGTGAGTGTGAGTGTGTGTGTGTGTGTGTGTGTGTGTGTGTGTCTCTCTCTCTTTTACACAAAAAACACATGTCAGTTGTTAAGGAAAATGTTATAAAACACTTCTTCAGTAAAGACTCAGAGAAGAGAAACACACAGAACTTCTTGCTAGCAAGGGCAGCCTCCACTCTAAGAGACTCCAGTGAGAGAACTGCCCCGGTCTTTATTTTATACTCCATTGAGCGTGTGTGTGTGTGTGTGTGTGTGTGTGTGTGTGTGTGTGTGTGTGTTGACAGAGAGAGAGAGAGAGAGACAGAGAGAGAGAGAGAGAGAGAGGGAGAGATACAAAGGAATGTAATTCAAATTTTGCACTTCAGACCTTACAGTGTGTGTGTGTGTGTGTGTGTGTGTGTGTGTGTGTGTGTGTTGACAGAGAGAGAGAGAGAGAGAGAGAGACAGAGAGAGAGAGAGAGAGAGAGAGAGGGAGAGATACAAAGGAATGTAATTCAAATTTTGCACTTCAGACCTTACAGTGTGTGTGTGTGTGTGTGTGTGTGTGTGTGTGTGTGTGTGTGTGTGTGTGTGTCTGTCTTTTACACAAAAAATGCACTTGCAACAACTTTAATATGGAATGTACTGGACTTCCCGGCTAGGCGCCCTCCTGTGGATGACAGGTGCAATTGATTGTCAAAAGCAGATATCTAACAGCTTCTGACACTTTGTACCGCATTGAGCCAGCAGAGGGAGCCCCCCTGGTTCAATCCCAGTTGCACAGCAGTTGTGACCAGCTTCTGTCTGTGTGCTTTGGTGTGTGTGAGTGTGTGTGTGTGTGTGTGTGTTGACAGAGAGAGAGAGAGACAGAGAGAGAGAGAGAGAGAGAGAGGGAGAGATACAAAGGAATGTAATTCAAATTTTGCACTTCAGACCTTACTCTGTGTGTGTGTGTGTGTGTGTGTGTGTGTGTGTGTGTGTGTGTGTGTGTGTGTGTGTGTGTTGACAGAGAGAGAGAGAGAGAGAGAGAGAGAGAGAGGGAGAGATACAAAGGAATGTAATTCAAATTTTGCACTTCAGACCTTACTGTGTGTGTGTGTGTGTGTGTGTGTGTGTGTGTGTGTGTGTGTGTGTGTGTGTGTGTGTGTGTTGACAGAGAGAGAGAGAGAGAGAGAGAGAGAGACAGAGAGAGAGAGAGAGAGAGAGAGAGGGAGAGATACAAAGGAATGTAATTCAAATTTTGCACTTCAGACCTTACAGTGTGTGTGTGTGTGTGTGTGTGTGTGTGTGTCTGTCTTTTACACAAAAAATGCACTTGCAACAACTTTAATATGGAATGTACTGGACTTCCCGGCTAGGCGCCCTCCTGTGGATGACAGGTGCAATTGATTGTCAAAAGCAGATATCTAACAGCTTCTGACACTTTGTACCGCATTGAGCCAGCAGAGGGAGCCCCCCTGGTTCAATCCCAGTTGCACAGCAGTTGTGACCAGCTTCTGTCTGTGTGCTTTGGTGTGTGTGAGTGTGTGTGTGTGTGTGTGTGTGTGTGTGTTGACAGAGAGAGAGAGAGACAGAGAGAGAGAGAGAGAGAGAGGGAGAGATACAAAGGAATGTAATTCAAATTTTGCACTTCAGACCTTACTGTGTGTGTGTGTGTGTGTGTGTGTGTGTGTGTGTTGACAGAGAGAGAGAGAGAGAGAGAGAGAGAGAGGGAGAGATACAAAGGAATGTAATTCAAATTTTGCACTTCAGACCTTACTGTGTGTGTGTGTGTGTGTGTGTGTGTGTGTGTGTCTGTCTTTTACACAAAAAATGCACTTGCAACAACTTTAATATGGAATGTACTGGACTTCCCAGCTAGGCGCCCTCCTGTGGACGACAGGTGCAATCCCAGTTGCACAGCACTTGACCAGCTTCTGTGTGTGTGTGTGTGTGTGTGTGTGTGTGTGTGTGTGTGTGACAGACAGACAGACAGAGAGGGAGATTCAAAGCATCAGGACCAGGAGATGACACAGTGCTCCAAAGGCCTGGTTCTGCTGCCTCCTCCTCCACCCACCTGCTGCAGACGCTTCTGTGAAGGGAAACTGCTACATGTTATGTCACCGATCCCTGCCATGCTGCGTGTCTAACGACCCGGCAGGGCCTGCTGAGTACAGTGGTGGTGGAATCGGCCCGATCGGACACTCCTATCTGCCACTTTGACCTTTTTATTCCGTCAAATTTGGACCCATTTACACCAAGTCCAGAACCGTTGGTGCTATCGACATGGGGTCTTCACCAGCGCGTGCGGAGCGGCAGAAAATCCCCACGTAGACACCACTTTCATCCCTCTACGACACTTACTTTCCCAGTTATTCCATTTTATTCCGTCAAGCTCTGGCTAAATCCCCTTAACCTAAGCAACCCTAATCATACCTGCATTTGTCCACTGGAGGGAGACAAAAACACCAAGCTCTGAGATTCAAATTTTGAACTGCAGACCTCACAGTGTCTGTGTGTGTGTGTGTGTGTGTGTGTGCGCTTTGGTGTGTTTGCTTTGGTGTGTGTGTGTGTGTGTGTGTGTGTGTGACAGAGAGAGAGAGTGACACTTGCTGTGTATTTAAGAAACAAACGCTCAAAGAAACCAAACAGAATGACACAGGCAGAAAGACACTGTTTTATTTTGGTAACCAATGATGCATTTCTTCTCCGCTTGTACAGTGCACCCTGAAGCCGTGTGTGGACCAGGAGATCAGCAGAACAGGAACCACAGAGCGTCAGCGGCAGACATCCAAGCTGCACAGGGCACACGCAGCACCAGGCAGAATTAATGACGTCCCTGATCCACAGCTCAAGCCCAGCCACCCGCTGCCTCCTCGCCGCCTCCTCCTGGGACCTTCAAGGACCACCCACCAGCCACTGGTACACATTCCAATCTTACACAATGGCCCCAGCATCACAGGGCATCTCCTGACATTAAAATCTATCCTGATTTCTGTTGTTTTTCCCTCATCTCTGAGCCGCTGAGTGTGAGTGTGTGTGTGTGTGTGTGTGTGTGTGTGTGTGTGTGTGTGTGTGTGTGTGTGTGTGTCTCTCTCTCTTTTACACAAAAAACACATGTCAGTTGTTAAGGAAAATGTTATAAAACACTTCTTCAGTAAAGACTCAGAGAAGAGAAACACACAGAACTTCTTGCTAGCAAGGGCAGCCTCCACTCTAAGAGACTCCAGTGAGAGAACTGCCCCGGTCTTTATTTTATACTCCATTGAGCGTGTGTGTGTGCGTGTGTGTGTGTGTGTGTGTGTGTGTTGACAGAGAGACAGAGAGAGAGAGAGAGAGAGAGGGAGAGATACAAAGGAATGTAATTCAAATTTTGCACTTCAGACCTTACTGTGTGTGTGTGTGTGTGTGTGTGTGTGTGTGTGTGTGTGTGTGTGTTGACAGAGAGAGAGAGAGAGAGAGAGAGAGAGACAGAGAGAGAGAGAGAGAGGGAGAGATACAAAGGAATGTAATTCAAATTTTGCACTTCAGACCTTACAGTGTGTGTGTGTGTGTGTGTGTGTGTGTGTGTGTGTGTGTGTGTGTGTCTGTCTTTTACACAAAAAATGCACTTGCAACAACTTTAATATGGAATGTACTGGACTTCCCGGCTAGGCGCCCTCCTGTGGATGACAGGTGCAATTGATTGTCAAAAGCAGATATCTAACAGCTTCTGACACTTTGTACCGCATTGAGCCAGCAGAGGGAGCCCCCCTGGTTCAATCCCAGTTGCACAGCAGTTGTGACCAGCTTCTGTCTGTGTGCTTTGGTGTGTGTGAGTGTGTGTGTGTGTGTGTGTGTGTGTGTTGACAGAGAGAGAGACAGAGAGAGAGAGAGAGAGAGAGGGAGAGATACAAAGGAATGTAATTCAAATTTTGCACTTCAGACCTTACTGTGTGTGTGTGTGTGTGTGTGTGTGTGTGTGTGTGTGTGTTGACAGAGAGAGAGAGAGAGAGAGAGAGAGAGAGAGAGAGAGGGAGAGATACAAAGGAATGTAATTCAAATTTTGCACTTCAGACCTTACAGTGTGTGTGTGTGTGTGTGTCTGTCTTTTACACAAAAAATGCACTTGCAACAACTTTAATATGGAATGTACTGGACTTCCCAGCTAGGCGCCCTCCTGTGGACGACAGGTGCAATCCCAGTTGCACAGCACTTGACCAGCTTCTGTGTGTGTGTGTGTGTGTGTGTGTGTGTGTGTGTGACAGACAGACAGACAGAGAGGGAGATTCAAAGCATCAGGACCAGGAGATGACACAGTGCTCCAAAGGCCTGGTTCTGCTGCCTCCTCCTCCACCCACCTGCTGCAGACGCTTCTGTGAAGGGAAACTGCTACATGTTATGTCACCGATCCCTGCCATGCTGCGTGTCTAACGACCCGGCAGGGCCTGCTGAGTACAGTGGTGGTGGAATCGGCCCGATCGGACACTCCTATCTGCCACTTTGACCTTTTTATTCCGTCAAATTTGGACCCATTTACACCAAGTCCAGAACCGTTGGTGCTATCGACATGGGGTCTTCACCAGCGCGTGCGGAGCGGCAGAAAATCCCCACGTAGACACCACTTTCATCCCTCTACGACACTTACTTTCCCAGTTATTCCATTTTATTCCGTCAAGCTCTGGCTAAATCCCCTTAACCTAAGCAACCCTAATCATACCTGCATTTGTCCACTGGAGGGAGACAAAAACACCAAGCTCTGAGATTCAAATTTTGAACTGCAGACCTCACAGTGTCTGTGTGTGTGTGTGTGTGTGTGTGTGCGCTTTGGTGTGTTTGCTTTGGTGTGTGTGTGTGTGTGTGTGTGTGTGTGACAGAGAGAGAGAGTGACACTTGCTGTGTATTTAAGAAACAAACGCTCAAAGAAACCAAACAGAATGACACAGGCAGAAAGACACTGTTTTATTTTGGTAACCAATGATGCATTTCTTCTCCGCTTGTACAGTGCACCCTGAAGCCGTGTGTGGACCAGGAGATCAGCAGAACAGGAACCACAGAGCGTCAGCGGCAGACATCCAAGCTGCACAGGGCACACGCAGCACCAGGCAGAATTAATGACGTCCCTGATCCACAGCTCAAGCCCAGCCACCCGCTGCCTCCTCGCCGCCTCCTCCTGGGACCTTCAAGGACCACCCACCAGCCACTGGTACACATTCCAATCTTACACAATGGCCCCAGCATCACAGGGCATCTCCTGACATTAAAATCTATCCTGATTTCTGTTGTTTTTCCCTCATCTCTGAGCCGCTGAGTGTGAGTGTGTGTGTGTGTGTGTGTGTGTGTGTGTGTGTGTGTGTGTGTGTGTGTGTGTGTCTCTCTCTCTTTTACACAAAAAACACATGTCAGTTGTTAAGGAAAATGTTATAAAACACTTCTTCAGTAAAGACTCAGAGAAGAGAAACACACAGAACTTCTTGCTAGCAAGGGCAGCCTCCACTCTAAGAGACTCCAGTGAGAGAACTGCCCCGGTCTTTATTTTATACTCCATTGAGCGTGTGTGTGTGCGTGTGTGTGTGTGTGTGTGTGTGTGTTGACAGAGAGACAGAGAGAGAGAGAGAGAGAGAGGGAGAGATACAAAGGAATGTAATTCAAATTTTGCACTTCAGACCTTACTGTGTGTGTGTGTGTGTGTGTGTGTGTGTGTGTGTGTGTGTGTGTGTGTGTTGACAGAGAGAGAGAGAGAGAGAGAGAGAGAGACAGAGAGAGAGAGAGAGAGGGAGAGATACAAAGGAATGTAATTCAAATTTTGCACTTCAGACCTTACAGTGTGTGTGTGTGTGTGTGTGTGTGTGTGTGTGTGTGTGTGTGTCTGTCTTTTACACAAAAAATGCACTTGCAACAACTTTAATATGGAATGTACTGGACTTCCCGGCTAGGCGCCCTCCTGTGGATGACAGGTGCAATTGATTGTCAAAAGCAGATATCTAACAGCTTCTGACACTTTGTACCGCATTGAGCCAGCAGAGGGAGCCCCCCTGGTTCAATCCCAGTTGCACAGCAGTTGTGACCAGCTTCTGTCTGTGTGCTTTGGTGTGTGTGAGTGTGTGTGTGTGTGTGTGTGTGTGTGTTGACAGAGAGAGAGACAGAGAGAGAGAGAGAGAGAGAGGGAGAGATACAAAGGAATGTAATTCAAATTTTGCACTTCAGACCTTACTGTGTGTGTGTGTGTGTGTGTGTGTGTGTGTGTGTGTGTTGACAGAGAGAGAGAGAGAGAGAGAGAGAGAGAGAGAGAGAGGGAGAGATACAAAGGAATGTAATTCAAATTTTGCACTTCAGACCTTACAGTGTGTGTGTGTGTGTGTGTCTGTCTTTTACACAAAAAATGCACTTGCAACAACTTTAATATGGAATGTACTGGACTTCCCAGCTAGGCGCCCTCCTGTGGACGACAGGTGCAATCCCAGTTGCACAGCACTTGACCAGCTTCTGTGTGTGTGTGTGTGTGTGTGTGTGTGTGTGTGTGTGACAGACAGACAGACAGAGAGGGAGATTCAAAGCATCAGGACCAGGAGATGACACAGTGCTCCAAAGGCCTGGTTCTGCTGCCTCCTCCTCCACCCACCTGCTGCAGACGCTTCTGTGAAGGGAAACTGCTACATGTTATGTCACCGATCCCTGCCATGCTGCGTGTCTAACGACCCGGCAGGGCCTGCTGAGTACAGTGGTGGTGGAATCGGCCCGATCGGACACTCCTATCTGCCACTTTGACCTTTTTATTCCGTCAAATTTGGACCCATTTACACCAAGTCCAGAACCGTTGGTGCTATCGACATGGGGTCTTCACCAGCGCGTGCGGAGCGGCAGAAAATCCCCACGTAGACACCACTTTCATCCCTCTACGACACTTACTTTCCCAGTTATTCCATTTTATTCCGTCAAGCTCTGGCTAAATCCCCTTAACCTAAGCAACCCTAATCATACCTGCATTTGTCCACTGGAGGGAGACAAAAAAACCAAGCTCTGAGATTCAAATTTTGAACTGCAGACCTCACAGTGTCTGTGTGTGTGTGTGTGTGTGCGCTTTGGTGTGTTTGCTTTGGTGTGTGTGTGTGTGTGTGTGTGTGTGTGTGTGTGTGACAGAGAGAGAGAGTGACACTTGCTGTGTATTTAAGAAACAAACGCTCAAAGAAACCAAACAGAATGACACAGGCAGAAAGACACTGTTTTATTTTGGTAACCAATGATGCATTTCTTCTCCGCTTGTACAGTGCACCCTGAAGCCGTGTGTGGACCAGGAGATCAGCAGAACAGGAACCACAGAGCGTCAGCGGCAGACATCCAAGCTGCACAGGGCACACGCAGCACCAGGCAGAATTAATGACGTCCCTGATCCACAGCTCAAGCCCAGCCACCCGCTGCCTCCTCGCCGCCTCCTCCTGGGACCTTCAAGGACCACCCACCAGCCACTGGTACACATTCCAATCTTACACAATGGCCCCAGCATCACAGGGCATCTCCTGACATTAAAATCTATCCTGATTTCTGTTGTTTTTCCCTCATCTCTGAGCCGCTGAGTGTGAGTGTGTGTGTGTGTGTGTGTGTGTGTGTGTGTGTGTGTGTCTCTCTCTCTTTTACACAAAAAACACATGTCAGTTGTTAAGGAAAATGTTATAAAACACTTCTTCAGTAAAGACTCAGAGAAGAGAAACACACAGAACTTCTTGCTAGCAAGGGCAGCCTCCACTCTAAGAGACTCCAGTGAGAGAACTGCCCCGGTCTTTATTTTATACTCCATTGAGCGTGTGTGTGTGTGTGTGTGTGTGTGTGTGTGTGTGTGTGTGTGTGTGTGTGTGTGTGTGTGTGTGTGTGTGTGTCTCTTTTACACAAAAAATACATGTGAGTGCACTTGCAACAACTTTTAATATGCAATGTACAGGACTTGCTTGCTAGGCGCCATCCTGTGGACCAAACATGCAATTGAAAGATGTTATTTTCGCCGGTATAACACCTTCTGACACTTTGTACCGCATTGAGCCAGCAGAGGGAGCACCTCTTGTTCAATCCCAGTGGCACAGCAGCTGCTCTGCTTCTGTCTGTGTGTGTGTGTGTGTGTGTGTGTGTGTGTGTGTGTGTGTGACAGAGAGAGAGAGAGAGAGACACTTGCTGTGTATTTAAAAAACAAGCGCTCAAACAAACCAAAGAGAACGACAGAGGCAGAAAGACACTGTTTTTTTTGTGGTAACCCATGAGGTCTTGCTATCGAATTGTACAGTGCATCCTGAAGCAAGGCCGAGCAGATGACATAGTGCTCCACAGGCCTGCTTCTGGTGCCTGCTCCTGTACCAACCTGCTGCAGAGGCTTCTGTGAAGGGAAACTGCTACATGTTATGTCACCGATCGCTGCCATGCTGCGTGTCTAACGACCCGGCAGGGCCTGCTGAGTACAGTGGTGGTGGAATCGGCCCAATCGGACACTCCTATCTGCCACTTTGACCTTTTTATTCCGTCAAATTTGGACCCATTTACACCAAGTCCAGAACCGTTGGTGCTATCGACATGGGGTCTTCACCAGGGTGTCCGGAGCACCCCGAAACCCCCCCGTAGACACAACTTTCATCCCTCTACGACACTTACTTTCCCAGTTATTCCATTTTATTCCGTCAAATTCTGGCTATTACCCCCTAACCCTAACCAACCCTAATCATACCTGCATTTGTCCACTGGAGGGAGACAAAAACACCAAGCTCTGAGATTCAAATTTTGAACTGCAGACCTCACAGTGTGTGTGTGTGTGTGTGTGTGTGTGTGTGTGTGTGTGTGTGTGTGTGTGTGTGTGTGTGTGTGTGTGTGTGTACGCGGTTTACGTGTGTAATTTTGCTTATGTTGACAAATATCCTAATGCAGCTGTAGTCTGCTGAAAAAAAAGGTGCTTTTATGTTATACATATATAAATATAAAAATCTCAGCCCCAGTCGGCAATGTGGATCATCGAACAGTGCCCCTACTTTAAAGAAACACTTTTCTAATCAGGCCACAGATGCTGTCTTAGTATTATTTTGTTTCAACGCTCCTTTTATGTCTTAATTTCAGACCCATACATATATTCATTTGAAGTTTGCTTTAACTGATCAGAGCTGTAGATGCTCCCTAAAGCAGCTCTTATGTGTAAATCTTATGTAGCTCCTCCTTTGTGTTCACTGGTTATTCTGAAGCCAAAGTTTCACCAAGTCGTGGGTTTGAGCACGGACCAAAGATGTGCGTATTTTAATAAGCTTTTACAAGAAGAAATTAACCAAATGCGGACAGATTCCCTAATTTATATGCAACTCTTTCCACTTGTATTAACATTTTCCTGCTGTACACGTCTTCTTAGTGTAGTATTTAAGACAGTAGATGCTTTGTAAAGATAATAGTCCAGTACTGTCTGCTACACTGCCCCATGCAATATAACCAGCCTAATTTTCATTTTTTTTTCTCACCATGGAAGGCCTTGACAAGTCATTGCAGTCTGCCCTGTATCCTGCTCAGAAGCAGGTCTTTGCTTTTTCTACTGCAGCTGCAGGCAGCTCCAAGCTGTATGAAAAGGAAAGAAGAAAAATCAAACTACACGTTTTTTCTTTGTATTACGCTTGTTTGTATGTTGCATGGTACCTTTCTATTTGTGTATAGTTAATTGCACTATTGTTTGTTTTGAAACTAACTTGAGAGTGCAATAAAAAAACTATAAATACTGTATGTAATTAATAAAATTTTTACCATATTGTCTTTGGTGCTGTTTTTCAGCCTCATCTATCCTTTTTTATTTTGAGAAATGTACGTATGTGGTGCCCAGACTTGTGAAGCATTAGGACTATTGTCTTCCTGTAGTTTTGAGGTAACTCAGTTGTGCTGTTAGTGCCAACGCTTTTTACTGGTTTATAAGAATAGCTGGTTGAACAAGTAATGCCAACTGTCTTTGTTGCCCTGTGGTTATGCGCCGTTTAATTAGTAAACCCAAGATGGGCAATTTTTTGAACTGGGGCAGGGGTACCACCATCCTGTCCCACGGTGGAGAGTGCATCTCAAGGAACCGGCGATTGCTGGTTCCCTGATCTTTTTTCAACACCCTAACCCTTTACCACAGATGTGGAGTCAGGACCCGCTGTTCACTTTCAGTCAGTACACTGAAAATGAGTTTCATCAGACTAACCACAAATGTACGACAGTCAAGAACTTCTGCAGCTCTGAGCCAAGTTTCCTAAACAGTCTGCAGTATGAGGAGGACGAGTTCTTTAGAAAACTGATAGCTGCAGAAGGACAAACCTCAACTCAAAAATCTTTAAAACGCCTTCATTCTTCTCATATGATTAATGAGAAGGAAAACGGGACACCACTGTCTTATAATTCCCCAGGAACAAACTCCTCTTTCTCTCATTTCAGACCTGTTTCAAATCATAAGCAGACACAACCAAAAACCGGCTCACCTAATCAAACCAAATCCTAACTTTAAGCCACTATCCAGTCCTGTCCCCCTTCTCTCCTCATACCGGTACCCACAGTTCAGACCCCACCTCAGGCCCCTTACTGCCTGAGGAGGGGTCTGAAGTATTTTCCAGCCTTATAAAGAAAGGGAAGACTGAAGTGGCAGACTGTCATGCAAAAAGCGAGCATCTCCTCCTTGCACTGCTTACAGTCAAATGACAAAATATGTGAACTCTTTTTAAACAGGAAAAAGGAAGAAATTGTACACCAGAGGGGGCAAGAAGGAGAAAACTTGAATATAAACTCAAAAGAAAAACCGCTGTTCCTTCCCTCCCCCAGAAGGCAGTAGAATATCATCATGTTAAATGCCACTTTTGGGGGGGGGTAAAATTACTTGACAAATATGTTTCTCTTTTTTGTTATTTCGTCCCTCTTTGTTACAGCTACAGGAGGACAATAAACAGAAGAAGGAGAGCGGCACCAAAGAGGCGAAAAAACGAAAGAGCGCACCACCTCCTGACACCACATCCACAAAGAAGTCCAAATGTACCTCCAGTGCTGAGGGGGACGACAAGGAGGTTTTTCTCCTCCCTGTTCGTGGGCGTGAGCGTTACGAGATGTTGAAGAAGATCAATGACTGTTTGGAGCTGCTTGACAAGGACAGCAAAAGCAAGTCAAAGGTCTCAGTGAAGCATGAGGTTCCCGTGCCCTCCAGTGGAAAGAGGCTGCTCCAGAGAGGAGAGAGGAGTGACAGCGACTAAGATGCCCATCACCTCAATTTCGAAAACAAATGTCACCTTTTTGTCTAAGCCTTTAGGATTATTTCAGGTTTTAAATGCCCATTTAAAAACCAAAATGCCATCCTGCCTCAGTTAAAACGGTTCCTGAAACTGTACTGCCTGATTAGTCACTGCACTGACATACTGTTGTGTTCAGTTATGTTTTTCTTTTCTTTTTAAAAAAAACAAAAAAAACAACCCTATGTTCCTAATTGGGTTAGAGCCGTTCAGCATGGTTTGAGTGAGATTAAGAATGATCCTTGTCATAACGAGTCACTGCCGTTTATTTAAATAAAGTTCAAAGCTAGGCTTGCAAAACTTGAATGGAATTTGCCTCTGATGTTGCTGTATTACTGTGCTACAGTCCTGTCGCACCATGTCATTTTTTAAAAAAGAAATGTATATATTTTGCATGATTGTCTGGGAAATGCAACCACCTCTGCGCAACCTTGATTCATATGCAATATGTAATCATGTTTGTGTAACATGAAAGAAAAAAGAGAAAAAACGATGATAAATGCAAAGACTGGTAACAGCGCTAAGAACCATAAAGCAAGAGAATTTTTAAAAAACTGTGAGAAATAAACTACACTGTAAAAAAAAATAACCCTATTCAAATTAAAAAAAATGATGTCCAATTGTCACATCCAAAATATTTGGCTTTATAGAATCCAAATTGAGTCACTTGATATGACCTGATACTTTTATGTTGATATAAACAATATTACTAGACTTGACTGAAACTTTAAATTTTGCATTGATCCAAATTGATTTTTTTACATAGAACCATATTTTAATTATTGAACCAAGCTAATATATTGAAATTTAACCAACCTAATGTATTCACATCGAACCAAATTAACATGAACTAATATGTTTGTGTTGAAGCCAGGTAATTGATTTACATATATTCAAACTATATTTTTTACATTTCATTTCAGTTCAAAAATGCTCTGCATTTCCTATAAAAAACAAGACAGTTGGCCAACCAATTATTTCAAAATTATTTATTGTTCCAAACCATTTTAACTATAATCAATAGAGAGGATTAGTAATATACAGATTTAGTGCTACGGCAGAAATGATTAGAGAAATGTTTGTTTTATAAAACCTGCAATCTTTTGAAAACCAGTATAAAACCTGCAATCTTTTGAAAACCAGTATAAAACCTGCAACCTGTCTAAAACTGGCATAAAACCATTATAAAAACTATTTTTAAACCAATTTGCAAGTACTCAAAAATGTTTATATGTGCACTGTGCCTGTACAATGTAAAAAAAAAAAATCTACACATGTATCAATGAAATCAACTTAAATCTCCCTTTCAAATGGGTGTTCTTATAAATTTTGAATGTAGAATACCACTGCAGGCCAACCAAGCAAAATAACCAAGCACACATGCACATGCATGTGCACATACACATGCACACATGCATGCAAACACACTACTGTGCAGTGTTAAGTTCACAATTAAGTTTGCGAATCTTAGAGGTCATCTTGTTAAAGTCAAGCTCCATCATAATCTTTTGAAGAGCCTCAAAGGTGAACCTGAATCCTCGTGGATATTCCATATTAAGAGCATAACAGAGTCCAAAGACCATTGCCACTCCAGCTGCCACAGAAGGCAACTCATTCAGGACTTCCACACCATCAATGATTATCCCGATGTCTCGAGGCTGATGTAGGAGGCTTGAGTTGTCCCTGAAGACGAAGAGTGCCATGGTGGTACTCTGCAGCTCTTCCTCAGCTTCATCTTTCTGGGATATCTTGAGGTAAAATATGGAACAAAATGTACAAGTGAAGAACTGAAGTCTGGCACACCTGATAAATCTTTGACCATAATAAACTACTATTTTGATAGTTGTTTGGTCACAGACTATTAGAACAATTATTTGACTAATCAGATTGTGAATTGCATAATCATTAAATTAAATCAATGGTGGAACATTTTCATAAATGTTCCACAAAGCCCAAGAAAAAAAAAGAAAACAATACAGAACCCTAAGATATTAACTTGATGAGTTGATTAATCGTTGCTGTCCTACATTAATCACTGCATTTAATAGCAGAGTTGTCAAATTTACATCAAGAGACTGCATCTCATGTAGAGACAGAACAGATATGGACATACCATGTATTCTTTTATCAAGTCCTCAACACATCAGCAAGGTGAATGAGAGGATAATGAGGGAGAGTCTAGATTATTATGAAATGTTTAAAAAGGATGTGCAGTGTAAATGCAAAATGATACCTGTTCAGATTAAATGAAAATGTATGCTTCAGCCATGGAATGGATGGAGCGATCTGTGGTTCTGAAAGCATACAGAAAAAAAGAATAATGTTACTTCTCTATAAAACACATTACATAGAAAAACCAAGAAATACGTAACATGACATACCAAACAGTCTACAGACCAGCCATTAGCGACTAAGTTTGGCATAGGGTCAATTTTTTGCTGTTAAAATTAAAATTTCTTCAGAAAATGCACATTTTTCCGAGCCGCGCCTGAAAGTCAATTGAAGGAATTAGTCTTATGTCATTGATCTTATATGCTGGCTTGTTATTTCTGTCTCTAAATCATGCACATTAATAATTATCTTTTGCCCTCGGTGTACACACACATAACACACAGATATTTATATGAAGAGAGACAAACGTGCGCGCACAAACACAAGCTTGTGTCTAGAAACCGCGAGCTCACCAGAAAAATTCAAACGAAGCGGAGCACGGAGTTATACTATGAATGTTATGAACTATGAACTTATGCTAGCTAGCTTTATCCACCACCGATGCATCGTGGTAACGCTAGCTAGTTAGGCAAAAAGCCGTGTTTTACCAGTATACTAACTTTTATTCCCGACTGTGATGGTCGGTTTCTGGTAACCAGTTCTAACGTTGCGCAGGATAGCTAGCTAGCTTATAGCTAGCAGCTACAATCATGCAAAAATTAGGGGTGGCTGTCGACCCAGCTTAAATGGGGTTATTTTCTGCGATTTTGGCAATACAAATTATAAAAGCTTTTGTAACACACTTGGCTTTACTTACGTTTATTTTCAGATGAAATTAATCAAAGATGTGACATGATGTTTCCAGCAGCCATGCAGAATAAAAATGGGTCCCGGTCTATTTCTGGTGGGCGTGTTCAAGTGCAAATCACTTTGACTCAAATTAAAGATATTATCTGTTCAACATGAAAAGAAATATATGTTTTGAGAGAAATCAAAAACTTTGCGTTGCGATGTTCACAATCCTGTACTGACACTATGGGCACATTTTTAGAAATCTATTTAATTCCACAGAAAGGTTAGCCACTTTAGTGTTTCACTTGTGACCTATTTATAGCTCACTGAAGATGGTTTTAAAATGCAACAATGTTCGGAGATAGAGAGAAAAAAAAAAGAACTTTGGTGCAGGTGCAGTCTTTATGTAGCTTTCTGGTGACCTTAAAAGAACCTTTACGAAGCCCGTTGACAGGCCTTTAATCGAATGATCGGTTGGTTGATTGATAACAGAAAAAAAGGACACATAAGATGGACATAAAGGACTGAAAACACCAAGAGCAAAATATTGCATCGCACTCATTTATGTAGTTTATTTTTAGATTAGATAATTTTGCAAAATAACGCAGCAAAATAAATAATAAGAGCCGGGATGTGCAGACTATTTAGCACTGAAAAAACTCCGTCCATGTGAACAGAATCAGGTGTTACCTTACCTGTTGATTAAATATCAAGACTATTTAGCAATAAGCTTACTTTAAAGGCTCGTAATAGGTGAACTGTCTTGGTATAGTTGAGTCACGCAGAGTTCATGGTCCATGTTGTGTTACTTGTTGTTTGTGTGTGTGTGTGTGTGTCACCCGATGACCCCTGGCGCCGGAGCGTCTAGACTACATTAGAGATGTGTCACAGCAAAGAGCCGCACCTGCGCTCAAAGAGAGCACATACATAGAGGTGAGGTATGAGGATAAATGGATAGATGCGGTCCTTTTTCGAAGCTGAGCGCACAGTTGTATTTCCTGCACAATCACACACGAAGTGAGGCTGTGTTTATGCCGGTTATACCATGAATATACACCCTGCAGGCACCACTTGTTTGTCAAACTGTTTATGAAGCAAAAGTCACATTTCTGTTTATTCACAAAGCAAAAAGAAGGGGGGAAAAGAGGCGTAGGAGGGGGTGGAGCGTGCGCACTAGCATACCGGCGACGGCTGTTTCCTTTCACTAAAAGGAAAAAAATAATAAAATGTGTACTTCACGTTACGGTTGAAACTGGGGTTTTTTTTGTTTTTTTAATTTTTATTTTATAGAAACAATTTTTGCTCATAACCAATTGACAGGGGATTTCTTAAAATCACCCCGCAGTTCTTCAGCTGAGACACCTGAGTTAGAAAACACAAACACTGCAGCTGTCTTTAACTCGCGAGGGCAGTCATGGACGCAAGACCTGCGTCTCATCACTGCTGCTTTGTGAATGTCTGTCTGTGAAAAGCGCTTAATAAATAAAGTTTACTTACTTACTTACTTACTTACTTACTGAGCCTGCAGTTCAGAAATTTAACCATTAGATGGAGTCATTGCCAAAGCAATGACTCCATCTAATTGCTATGACTTTTGGTGTTTATTTTGGACCTTAACTCGCCCCACAGTTTTGAGACAAGGTTCACATATGATATATCATTGTGTGCGGCTGGAGCTGGAATGAGTTGCTATGACTTTTGGTGTTTATTACTTCTATAGTTTTTTAAATATGAATATTTTAATGCAAGTTTTTTCCCATTGAAATGAATGGAGAACAAGAAAACTTCATTTGTGGTGTGCTGGCTCACTCTAGTGGTATGTCGGGAGTAATGGAGGCGGCCGCTGTGTCCCTGTGGTTGGCCTACTTGTCAGATATCGACAAATCCTACACTACAGACCAGTTGACAGCGTGCAATAACCCAGCCGATTCATTCGTCTTTACACTACCTCACAATCGACTCAACGGTGAGTTATTTGTTTGTTTTGTTTTCTCACAATTAATGTAAAGCCAAGGTATATATCAACGGCGCGCGCAGCGGAAGTATGGCATTATAGCGGATTATAATGGGGGACGCTTTTATTTTGTATAACTACCGGAAGTAGTTCCTGTGTACTGAGCTAGCTGGGTAGCTAGCGCCGCGTCGCTTAAAAAGCAGCCGGGCTTGTCTTAAACTTAAGAGGCTGACACTCGCTAAACCACCCGATCGCTCGCCAAGCGACAGACGTCCATGTGTTCAACAACAGACACACGTCATTCCCCTTCGTGGTCTAAACCAATCAGAGATAGTCGGGGCGGGACCTCTGTCCGTGGTCGAGCTGGACGTGGAGGTGGATAGAGACGGGTGAGTAGCTTGAATGAAGCGATATCGATTCATTAAATCCTGAATTGAATGAATATAAATGTGTTTTACCAGAAACGCCAGAATCTCAGGTTAAAGCTCACAAAACTATTTCAACAACAACCAGCAAATGAGAGCAGGAAACGCATTCCACACGAAAACGTAAACAGAGCGGACCGACGCATCAGAATTAGCTTAGTCGGCGTGGGGGCTAATATCATCCTTAATTCCTTCTTACTTTTGCTGTTTTGCTTCCAACACGATAAAACCCACAGCTGTGCGTGAACTGTGAGAGAAACTTCAAGAAAAGTTTCCCATCTCAAACATGTGTTTTCTGCATTACTCATTCGCTTATTACCCATCAGTCTACGGTTGTTTACAGCGCTGGCGGCCGCTGTCTTTTCTTTCCTTTGTAAATGACGTCGGATAATAAAGCTTAATTTCTGCTGTTTAATACTGAAGAAATGTAAACTTTTTCAAATTAGGTATAATTGCAGAATATTTTTAAGGTTATCTGCTATAAAATCCATGCCAGGAAAATCTCCTTTATGTTTTTATTTTTTTATTTTTTTATTCTCAGTTACTTTGACACAATGGCATGTGCTGTGATGGTCACATCTCTGATAAAGTTTAGTGTCAGTACTGATAAATGATCAGAATTATAAGATCTCTCACTTTCTGAGTAAAAATTGCACCAAATCGAATCTGGATTATGTGGATTATAGAAATCAGTGATGATACACAGTGTGTGTGTGTGTGTGTGTGTGTGTGTGTGTGTGTGTGTGTGTGTGTGCTTTGGTGTGTGTGCTTTGGTGTGTGTGTGTGTGTGTGTGTGACAGAGAGAGAGAGAGTGACACTTGCTGTGTATTTAAGAAACAAACGCTCAAAGAAACCAAACAGAATGACACAGGCAGAAAGACACTGTTTTATTTTGGTAACCAATGATGCATTTCTTCTCCGCTTGTACAGTGCACCCTGAAGCCGTGTGTGGACCAGGAGATCAGCAGAACAGGAACCACAGAGCGTCAGCGGCAGACATCCAAGCTGCACAGGGCACACGCAGCACCAGGCAGAATTAATGACGTCCCTGATCCACAGCTCAAGCCCAGCCACCCGCTGCCTCCTCGCCGCCTCCTCCCGGGACCTTCAAGGACCACCCACCAGCCACTGGTACACATTCCAATCTTACACAATGGCCCCAGCATCACAGGGCATCTCCTGACATTAAAATCTATCCTGATTTCTGTTGTTTTTCCCTCATCTCTGAGCCGCTGAGTGTGAGTGTGTGTGTGTGTGTGTGTGTCTCTCTCTCTTTTACACAAAAAACACATGTCAGTTGTTAAGGAAAATGTTATAAAACACTTCTTCAGTAAAGACTCAGAGAAGAGAAACACACAGAACTTCTTGCTAGCAAGGGCAGCCTCCACTCTAAGAGACTCCAGTGAGAGAACTGCCCCGGTCTTTATTTTATACTCCATTGAGCGTGTGTGTGTGTGTGTGTGTGTGTGTGTGTCTCTTTTACACAAAAAATACATGTGAGTGCACTTGCAACAACTTTTAATATGCAATGTACAGGACTTGCCAGCTAGGCGCCATCCTGTGGACCAAACATGCAATTGAAAGATGTTATTTTCGCCGGTATAACACCTTCTGACACTTTGTACCGCATTGAGCCAGCAGAGGGAGCACCTCTTGTTCAATCCCAGTGGCAAAGCAGCTGCTCTGCTTCTGTGTGTGTGTGTGTGTGTGTGTGTGACAGAGAGAGAGAGAGAGAGAGTGACACTTGCTGTGTATTTAAGAAACAAACGCTCAAAGAAACCAAACAGAATGACAGAGGCAGAAAGACACTGTTTTATTTTGGTAACCAATGATGCATTTCTTCTTCCCTTGTACAGTGCACCCTGAAGCCGTGTGTGGACCAGGAGATCAGCAGAACAGGAACCACAGAGCGTCAGCGGCAGACATCCAAGCTGCACAGGGCACACGCAGCACCAGGCAGAATTAATGACGTCCCTGATCCACAGCTCAAGCCCAGCCACCCGCTGCCTCCTCGCCGCCTCCTCCCGGGACCTTCAAGGACCACCCACCAGCCACTGGTACACATTCCAATCTTACACAATGGCCCCAGCATCACAGGGCATCTCCTGACATTAAAATCTATCCTGATTTCTGTTGTTTTTCCCTCATCTCTGAGCCGCTGAGTGTGAGTGTGAGTGTGTGTGTGTGTGTGTGTGTGTCTCTCTCTCTTTTACACAAAAAACACATGTCAGTTGTTAAGGAAAATGTTATAAAACACTTCTTCAGTAAAGACTCAGAGAAGAGAAACACACAGAACTTCTTGCTAGCAAGGGCAGCCTCCACTCTAAGAGACTCCAGTGAGAGAACTGCCCCGGTCTTTATTTTATACTCCATTGAGCGTGTGTGTGTGTGTGTGTGTGTGTGTGTGTGTGTGTGTGTCTCTTTTACACAAAAAATACATGTGAGTGCACTTGCAACAACTTTTAATATGCAATGTACAGGACTTGCTTGCTAGGCGCCATCCTGTGGACCAAACATGCAATTGAAAGATGTTATTTTCGCCGGTATAACACCTTCTGACACTTTGTACCGCATTGAGCCAGCAGAGGGAGCACCTCTTGTTCAATCCCAGTGGCACAGCAGCTGCTCTGCTTCTGTGTGTGTGTGTGTGTGTGTGTGTGTGTGTGTGACAGAGAGACAGACAGAGAGAGAGAGAGAGAGACACTTGCTGTGTATTTAAAAAACAAGCGCTCAAACAAACCAAAGAGAACGACAGAGGCAGAAAGACACTGTTTTTTTTGTGGTAACCCATGAGGTCTTGCTATCGAATTGTACAGTGCATCCTGAAGCAAGGCCGAGCAGATGACATAGTGCTCCACAGGCCTGCTTCTGGTGCCTGCTCCTGTACCAACCTGCTGCAGAGGCTTCTGTGAAGGGAAACTGCTACATGTTATGTCACCAATCCCTGCCATGCTGCGTGTCTAACGACCCGGCAGGGCCTGCTGAGTACAGTGGTGGTGGACCCAGGCCCTCTGCACCTTCCTTTCTCCGACTGGGACCCTTTTGTCCCATCCTTTTTGGTCCGATTCGCCATATCTCCAGAACCGAAGAAGCCATCGGCGTGGCTTCTTCGCCACAGCGTCCGGCACCCACCAAAACCCCCACCTAGACACCAACATCAGCCCTCTACACCTCTTACTTTTTCAGTTATTCCACTTTTGTCCCATCCTCTCCTGGCTTTTTCCCCATAACCTATCATTTAAGCCTCATCATACCTGCCGTGGGCCACTGGAGGGAGACAAATCACCATGCACTAAAATTCAAATTTTGCACTGCAAACCTCACAGTGTCTGTGTGTGTGTGTGTGTGTGTGTGTGTGTGTGTGTGTGTGTGTGTGTGTGTGTGTGTGTGTGTGTGTGTGTGTGCGCTTTGGTGTGTGTGTGTGCGCGCTTTGGTGTGTGTGCTTTGGTGTGTGTGTGTGTGTGTGTGTGACAGAGAGAGAGAGAGAGAGAGAGTGACACTTGCTGTGTATTTAAGAAACAAACGCTCAAAGAAACCAAACAGAATGACACAGGCAGAAAGACACTGTTTTATTTTGGTAACCAATGATGCATTTCTTCTCCGCTTGTACAGTGCACCCTGAAGCCGTGTGTGGACCAGGAGATCAGCAGAACAGGAACCACAGAGCGTCAGCGGCAGACATCCAAGCTGCACAGGGCACACGCAGCACCAGGCAGAATTAATGACGTCCCTGATCCACAGCTCAAGCCCAGCCACCCGCTGCCTCCTCGCCGCCTCCTCCCGGGACCTTCAAGGACCACCCACCAGCCACTGGTACACATTCCAATCTTACACAATGGCCCCAGCATCACAGGGCATCTCCTGACATTAAAATCTATCCTGATTTCTGTTGTTTTTCCCTCATCTCTGAGCCGCTGAGTGTGAGTGTGAGTGTGTGTGTGTGTGTGTGTGTGTGTGTGTGTGTCTCTCTCTCTTTTACACAAAAAACACATGTCAGTTGTTAAGGAAAATGTTATAAAACACTTCTTCAGTAAAGACTCAGAGAAGAGAAACACACAGAACTTCTTGCTAGCAAGGGCAGCCTCCACTCTAAGAGACTCCAGTGAGAGAACTGCCCCGGTCTTTATTTTATACTCCATTGAGCGTGTGTGTGTGTGTGTGTGTGTGTGTGTGTGTGTGTGTGTGTGTTGACAGAGAGAGAGAGAGAGAGACAGAGAGAGAGAGAGAGAGAGAGGGAGAGATACAAAGGAATGTAATTCAAATTTTGCACTTCAGACCTTACAGTGTGTGTGTGTGTGTGTGTGTGTGTGTGTGTGTGTGTGTGTTGACAGAGAGAGAGAGAGAGAGAGAGAGACAGAGAGAGAGAGAGAGAGAGAGAGAGGGAGAGATACAAAGGAATGTAATTCAAATTTTGCACTTCAGACCTTACAGTGTGTGTGTGTGTGTGTGTGTGTGTGTGTGTGTGTGTGTGTGTGTGTGTGTGTCTGTCTTTTACACAAAAAATGCACTTGCAACAACTTTAATATGGAATGTACTGGACTTCCCGGCTAGGCGCCCTCCTGTGGATGACAGGTGCAATTGATTGTCAAAAGCAGATATCTAACAGCTTCTGACACTTTGTACCGCATTGAGCCAGCAGAGGGAGCCCCCCTGGTTCAATCCCAGTTGCACAGCAGTTGTGACCAGCTTCTGTCTGTGTGCTTTGGTGTGTGTGAGTGTGTGTGTGTGTGTGTGTGTTGACAGAGAGAGAGAGAGACAGAGAGAGAGAGAGAGAGAGAGAGGGAGAGATACAAAGGAATGTAATTCAAATTTTGCACTTCAGACCTTACTCTGTGTGTGTGTGTGTGTGTGTGTGTGTGTGTGTGTGTGTGTGTGTGTGTGTGTGTGTTGACAGAGAGAGAGAGAGAGAGAGAGAGAGAGAGGGAGAGATACAAAGGAATGTAATTCAAATTTTGCACTTCAGACCTTACTGTGTGTGTGTGTGTGTGTGTGTGTGTGTGTGTGTGTGTGTGTGTGTGTGTGTGTGTGTGTTGACAGAGAGAGAGAGAGAGAGAGAGAGAGAGACAGAGAGAGAGAGAGAGAGAGAGAGAGGGAGAGATACAAAGGAATGTAATTCAAATTTTGCACTTCAGACCTTACAGTGTGTGTGTGTGTGTGTGTGTGTGTGTGTGTCTGTCTTTTACACAAAAAATGCACTTGCAACAACTTTAATATGGAATGTACTGGACTTCCCGGCTAGGCGCCCTCCTGTGGATGACAGGTGCAATTGATTGTCAAAAGCAGATATCTAACAGCTTCTGACACTTTGTACCGCATTGAGCCAGCAGAGGGAGCCCCCCTGGTTCAATCCCAGTTGCACAGCAGTTGTGACCAGCTTCTGTCTGTGTGCTTTGGTGTGTGTGAGTGTGTGTGTGTGTGTGTGTGTGTGTGTGTGTTGACAGAGAGAGAGAGAGACAGAGAGAGAGAGAGAGAGAGAGGGAGAGATACAAAGGAATGTAATTCAAATTTTGCACTTCAGACCTTACTGTGTGTGTGTGTGTGTGTGTGTGTGTGTGTGTGTTGACAGAGAGAGAGAGAGAGAGAGAGAGAGAGAGGGAGAGATACAAAGGAATGTAATTCAAATTTTGCACTTCAGACCTTACTGTGTGTGTGTGTGTGTGTGTGTGTGTGTGTGTGTCTGTCTTTTACACAAAAAATGCACTTGCAACAACTTTAATATGGAATGTACTGGACTTCCCAGCTAGGCGCCCTCCTGTGGACGACAGGTGCAATCCCAGTTGCACAGCACTTGACCAGCTTCTGTGTGTGTGTGTGTGTGTGTGTGTGTGTGTGTGTGTGTGTGACAGACAGACAGACAGAGAGGGAGATTCAAAGCATCAGGACCAGGAGATGACACAGTGCTCCAAAGGCCTGGTTCTGCTGCCTCCTCCTCCACCCACCTGCTGCAGACGCTTCTGTGAAGGGAAACTGCTACATGTTATGTCACCGATCCCTGCCATGCTGCGTGTCTAACGACCCGGCAGGGCCTGCTGAGTACAGTGGTGGTGGAATCGGCCCGATCGGACACTCCTATCTGCCACTTTGACCTTTTTATTCCGTCAAATTTGGACCCATTTACACCAAGTCCAGAACCGTTGGTGCTATCGACATGGGGTCTTCACCAGCGCGTGCGGAGCGGCAGAAAATCCCCACGTAGACACCACTTTCATCCCTCTACGACACTTACTTTCCCAGTTATTCCATTTTATTCCGTCAAGCTCTGGCTAAATCCCCTTAACCTAACCCTAACACTAACCCTAACCCTAACTCTACTTCTTTCCTGGAAATTAAATCTTAAACCTTACCCAAGTACTGGATCTGAAGCCCAAGTAATCCTAATCCCAGCTGAAACCTAAAGCCTAACCCAAAGTCACATCTCCTTTCTAAATTTACTCCCCAAGTCGGGTTGAGTCCTCCCCAAGCAGGGTTGAGAGTGTAGTATTAAAGCCAAGTCGGCATTGTAGTAGCCCAAAATTCGGAAGAGAAAGAGGTCAGATGTAGGCCAAAAGGAAGGGTAAAGGGCAGAGGTCAAGAATTATTGGTGATCATATGCATTTTTTGTTAATTTTGTTTTTTGTATTTATCTGGATAATGAACAATAGAATATATTTTCTTTTATGTTAAATTATGATCTTCCATATTAATCTAAAGATTGTGAAGACGTTTTTGTCAGTTTTCCTTTTTTTCACAGTTTAATATATTGTACTTCAATGACTTTTGTTCTGCAACTACACTTTGTCAAAATGAAACTTAATTTAAAGCAAGAAAAAAAAAGGCAGAGGTCAAGAGAAGGGAAGAAAAGGATGATGAAAAAGGAAAAGTCAAAAGGGGAAAGAGGAGAAGACTGGAAAGGAAGAAAGAAAGAAAAAAGGAAAAATGAGAGCCAAAAAGTCTGGCAGAATTGGAAAAAAGCAAACAGCTAAAAAAAGATATTACAAGAAAGCCAAAGAAAGCCAAGGAGGCGGGATCAGAGGGGAGAGTATAAATAGGAGCCTCAAACCCAGTGCTCTTCAGTATGCCCTCGCCTGAGGAAGAAGAAACAACTTCGAAACGTCGCGACAAGGGCATACTCATTTAATTTTTTCAACTTTACGTTAGTTTGTTATTTTAGTTTGTTATTTTTGGGGGATTTTATTTCATGTTTTAATTCATGTTTTATTGATTTTCCTTAACAACTCAAATTAGAGAGAACTCAAAACAAAATTAAAAACCACACAGAAAACAAATTGGGATTGAAAACACTTTATTGGAAACAAGCCAAAGTAACGGAAAAATTGGGAACCTGCAAAAAAAGAATACCTACCTTTGCAAACCTGTAAAAAAAGAAATATTGGAAACAAGCCAAAGTAACGGAAAAATTGGGAACCTGCAAAAAAAGAATACCTACCTTTGCAAACCTGTAAAAAAAGAAATACTTACCTTTCAAATTAAAAATCAATTATGGAGGTAGAGGGATGTGAGGCTGCGGACCATCGGGGTTGATGGCCCGTGCACGCCCTGTTCCTCCTTCGGGAGGGACAGGTTCTTTTCTTCAACCCTAACCCTCCTTCTACCCTCGTAGGAGGAATCAATTCCCCTACCCTAACCCCTAACCCTAACCCTAAAAGACAAGAAGGAACAAGTGACACAAACAAGAAAAACTGGAAAGGATATAAAGGAAGGGGGTGCCATTAAAGAGAACATAAGAACACAGGACGGGATGTCTAAAATGCAGGGGGTGCCATGTAAAAGAAAGAAAAAAACATAGAGAAAAAAACAAATGAACCAAGGGGTAAAGTTGAAAGACGAAACACAGAGAAAGATAGAAAAAGGGAGAGTCACGTAAAAACTGAGAAACAGAAAAGACAAAGAAAAGAATTAGAAAAAAGAAATGTCTGGAAAAAAAAGGGGCGGAGACAGCCCAGTATAAAAGGCCCTGAGTGGCAACAGAAAGACAGAAACAGAAAAGAACACAGAGAGACGTTGGGCCAGCCTGAGGAAGGCTATACCCAGCCGAAACGTCGCGATGGCCCAACGGCAGTGCACTACACCCGCTAAGGGTAATTTTTTGAATAGGGGGCACCGTTCCCAATCCCATTGATGGACCGTGCACCTCAGGCTCCGGCAATAGCCGGGCCTGGTCTTACCTCAACACCCGTCCTACCCCCTGCTGGACCAGCGCGCACCTTTAGCTCTCCCGCCGTGTGCTTCGGTGGGGGATTGGCTTAGGGCCATCAAGATGGAGCGTTACGAAGACAGTTTCCTTCAGGCTGGCTTCAACTCAGTGGACCAGCTGGCCCCAATCACCACACAGGATCTGCTGCACATGGGTGTGACTTTGGCTGGGCATCAGAGGAAAATCCTTTCCAGCATCCAGACAATGACCTTTCAAAACAAGAGCACTGCAACTGTGACCTTCTAGCTGACCTGCCTCTTATTCTGGACATGACACCAGCACACAGGTGCTGCCAAGTACTGAGAGCACTCTGGATCCTCTTTCTGTGAGCCACTTTGAACACGGACTCGTAAAAGGGATTGGCGACTTTATTCGTGACCAGAAAAAATAGGGAGAAAAAACTATGGTGTGAACTGTTGTGCAGAGATTGGCAGGTCTCTGCCACACAGAGGGACCAGGTGATGAAGCTGTGCGGACTGACTGCTTCTTTATTTTTTTGTTCTTTTGTTTGTTTTTTGCAGTTTGTGCTTTTACATCCACCCAAGATTTGGACTCAGTACATGTGGTGAGCAAAGAGGAACAGCGGACCAGAGTTTACACAGTTCTGTATTGTCATGTCATTACAAAAAAACAAAACAAAAAAACCCAAACTGGTTTGTTGTCCCAAAATGTCACTTTGATCTTTCACCAAAGGAGACAAAAAAGACGAGAAGAAATGCCAAGATTTTTAGTTTTCGTATTGTTGTAATTATGAATGGGAACCGCTCTCGATGCCGACTACGTTACTTCAGAGACACCTTTCACATCAAAACGTGAACATTTTAATGTGAGATTTTACATTTTGTTGTTCTTTCTCCCCCATTTGGAAAAAAAGAAAAAGAAAAAAAAGAGGAGAAAAAAAGAAAAAGAAAGAAAGTACTCCGCCGAAACGTCACGTGGGCCCCGAGCTACTTCACCCAAGATATGGGCAATTTTTTGAACACCCGGGCAGGGTCTCCATCTTCCTGCCCCCGTTGATGGACAGTGCACCCAGGACCCTTTAGGGGGGCCTGCTTTACCTCATCCCTAACCCTAACCCCCCTAACCCTCGTGGGGGTGGGAGATGCCCCTGCCTGAGGTCCAAACTCTAACCCTAACCAGGGGGGGTTTGAAACTTAAACCTTAGAAGGAAAAAAGCCCTAGGGGAGCCTGTAAAGGAAGGAAACAAAAACCCTAGAGAAAAAATAAAATAAAAAAATACTTACCTGTAGAAAAATTAAAAAATACTTACCTGCCGCTAAACCTGTATAAAAGGAAAGAGAAAAACACTTAAGAAAAAAACCTGTAAAAGAGAGAAAGGAAATACTTACCTGTCCTAAAAACCTGTATAAAAGGAAAAAGAAAAGCACTTAAAGAAAAAACCTGTAAAGAAAGGGAAAAGAGAAAAAATTAAAACAAAGAAATACTTACTTGTTGCAAACCTGTATAAAAGGAAAAAAGAAAGGTCTTACCTGACAGAGTCACAATTAAGCCGGGCCAGTCTGAAGAAGGCACTACTCCGCCGAAACGTCACGTGGGCCCCGAGCTACTTCACCCAAGATATGGGCAATTTTTTGAACACCCGGGCAGGGTCTCCATCTTCCTGCCCCCATTGATGGACAGTGCACCCAGGACCCTTTAGGGGGGCCTGCTTTACCTCATCCCTAACCCTAACCCTCCTGAGTTCGTTCATTATGAGAAATGTTTGTAAAATTTGCCACAGACGTCCATGTGATCAACAACAGACACACGTGATTCCCCTTCGTGGTCTAAACCAATCAGAGATAGTCAGGGGCGGGACCTCTGTCCGTGGTCCAGCTGGAAGTGGAGGTGGATATAGACAGGTGAGTAGCTTGAATGAAGCGATATCGATTCATTAAATCCTGAATTGAATGAATATAAATGTGTTTTACCAGAAACGCCAGAATCTCAGGTTAAAGCTCACAAAACTATTTCAACAACAACCAGCAAATGAGAGCAGGAAACGCATTCCACACGAAGACGTAAACAGAGCGGACCGACGCATCAGAATTAGCTTAGTCGGCGTGGGGGCTAATATCATCCTTAATTCCTTCTTACTTTTGCTGTTTTGCTTCCAACACGATAAAACCCACAGTTCACGCACAGCGAGCTGTGCGTGAACTGTGAGAGAAACTTCAAGAAAAGTTTCCCATCTCAAACATGTGTTTTCTGCATTACTCATTCGCTTATTACCCATCAGTCTACCGTTGTTTACAGCGCTGGCGGCCGCTGTCTTTTCTTTCCTTTGTACTTAAATGACGTCGGATAAGAAAGCTTAATTTCTGCTGTTTAATACTGAAGAAATGTAAACTTTTTCAAATTAGGTATAATTGCAGAATATTTTTAAGGTTATCTGCTATAAAATCCATGCCAGGAAAATCTCCTTTATGTTTTTTATTTTATTTTATTCTCAGTTACTTTGACACAACGGCATGTGCTGTGATGGTCACATCTCTGATAAAGTTTAGTGTCAGTACTGATAAATGATCAGAATTATAAGATCTCTCACTTTCTGAGTAAAAATTGCACCAAATCGAATCTGGACCTTGTGAATCGGAATCAAGTGGATTATAGAAATCAGTGATGATACACAGGCCTTGTGAATATCCTAGGACCGACAGAAGTGGATATAACTGACCGTGGGCAATGAGAAAAGATGAAAAGAACGATTGATAACTTTTTTGTCAAGTTAAGGCCTGATCGATCTGAAATTCATAGCCAGTGCTCTGACAGGGAGCCATCAATCTTTGAACGCTGATTTGGGTGCGCCCAACTTTTTTTAATAGTGTGCATAAGAAAAAGCCAGAAGAGGGAGCACCTCTGGTTCAATCCCAGTTGCAAAGCAGCTGACCAGCTTCTGTGTGTGTGTGTGTCTCTCTCTCTCTTTTACACAAAAAACACATGTCAATGCGCTTGCAAAAACTTTAATATGCAAAGCACAGGACGTCCCAGCTGGTCGCCCTCCGGTGGACCACAGATGCAATTGCAGCAGAGGGAGCCCCTCTTGTTAAATCCCAGTTGCACTGCAGACCTCACAGTGTGTGTGTGTGTGTGTGTGTGTGTGTGTGTGTGTGTGAGTGTGTGAGAGAGAGAGAGAGAAATTAAAAAGCAATGAAATTCAAATTTTGCACTACAGACCTCACTGTGTGTGTGTGTGTGTGTGTGTGTGTGTGTGTGTGTGAGACAGACAGACAGACAGACGGAGAGAGGGAGAGAGAGAGAGATTCAAAGCACTGTAATTCAAATGTTGCACTGCAGACCTCAGTGTGTGTGTGTGTGTGTGTGTGTGTGTGTGTGTGTGTGTGTGTGACAGAGAGACAGACAGAGAGAGAGAGAGAGACACTTGCTGTGGATTTAAAAATTTAAAAAAACACACAGAAAACCCAAAGAGAAAAAGAGGCACAGAAGTCGATTTGTACCGCGTTGAGTTGCAAAGCAGCTGACCAGCTTGTGTGTGTGTGTGTGTGTGTGTGTGTGTCTCTTTTATACAAAAAATACATGTGAGTGCACTTGCAACAACTTTTAATATGCAATGTACAGGACTTGCCAGCTAGGCGCCATCCTGTGGACCAAACATGCAATTGAAAGATGTTATTTTCGCCGGTATAACTCCTTCAGACACTTTGTACCGCATTGAGCCAGCAGAGGGAGCACCTCTTGTTCAATCCCAGTGGCACAGCAGCTGTACTACTCATTAACGGTGCTGTTTTTGACCATCCTTTGATGACACATTTGTGCTTGACAAAAACAGGAGCTGCCTCCTTATATTTGAGGTGACAACAACTGAGTTTGTACATGGCAAGGGGAATAACAGCAGAGGTAAAGACAGTGAAGATGTGATTGGGAGAAGGAAGCCAAGATTTAGTTGGAAGACAAGGTTACATTCTACATACTGTTGCTCAACTTTCTACTCTTACTATCTTTTTTGTTTGTTTTTAGTAGACTGCTCTTGTATTTTTATGCATCAGTTATGAGGTATAGAAAACTTTGAAGAACAAAAGAGCACGAGCACACAAGCTTGTATTGTTTTTGTTTTGTATTGGCACGGCAGTTTAAAAAAAAAAAAAAGAAAAAAGGAAAAAAAAGAAAAAGATCCATCTGCGTATCTAATTAATGCTTTTTCAAATTAAGACATTTTGTTTTGTTTTTTCCTTTTTCTCAGTACTTGCCTGAACTGCATGGTGGTAAGAAGTAGTTTTTGGAGGAGTAAAGAAGGTTGTTGTTGGGCTGGTTAGCTTTGTCTGTCTTTGGAATTTTCTTACAGGACACCCAAGCATAACTGTAACATTTGGGGGCTTCGTCCGGTGGTCGAGAGAGGGAGTGTGGAGCAGGGAAATTATTTTACTGCTATTGTTAAATAATTGTCATCATTACCATTGCATTAATAATATAATCTGGAGTTTATATTGCATTCAGGGGTTAAACAGTGTCTCTTTCAGAAAGACTGAGTTGCAGGCTGACAGGAAGTTGTATGCAGAAGTGAAAGCAGGAAGTTATTTTGAGCAGCAGGCTAAGACGAGGCTTTAACAATGTAACAGATAGCTTTAAGAAGGCTTTAAGGTTTTATGCACACAGGTATTAAATTAACTTTGTATTCCAGGTGCAGTTATAACTATTTTATACATATTGCATATCTGTGCTTATTTGAGTTGATGTTCAGGTTCTTTAAAGGTCTTAAGCTTCAACTAGTGAGAGTGTCTAGATGATCCATGCTGAGGGAAAACTAGAACATAGAAGGAATTGCAATACATGCTTACAAAACACTTATATATCAGATCATTTTATATTAAGGTTTTAGTAGAGGTTCTTGGTTAAAACATTTATTTAGTAGAAGACATACACATAGTCTCAGTGAGCTTCTGGTCTGGTAAAAGGTCAGAAGTGCAACAGGTGAATTGAGAAAGAGCATTTGAGGACGAGACACAGATAGTAGGTGAAGAGGTGACACAAAGAGCATGTGAGGTCGTGACACACACACACATGAGTTAAATTTATTTAGAGGAGAGATTACTCATGTCTGGTTGTAACTGCAAAAGTGTCTCGGTAAAAGAGGAACCGTTCCTTGTTGTCTCGGCAAGAAAGAGGAACAAGACAAGAACTGAAAGGTAGACAGGAAGGGCTAGCCATGAAAATAGAAGATGATTTTCTGGGTGAAAAGTCATGATGGTGTTGATCTGATCTATGTATAAAATGTACCGGTGACGCATGAAGGGGCGTCAGTAAACAAACCCTGATGCTATAAAATATCTGTTCATGCTTTGATTAAGTCGAGGACTACTGGCTGTCTGCGTACAGAGTGTCTTCCCACACGTGTGTTCATTAAAATCATTGTTGGACCAAGATCCTCTGGACCATGGGTGGTGTGTACTCTTTCCTCAATTTTGAACCTTAACATTCTAGGCGCCATCCTGTGGACCAAACATGCAATTGAAAGATGTTATTTTCGCCGGTATAACTCCTTCAGACACTTTGTACCGCATTGAGCCAGCAGAGGGAGCACCTCTTGTTCAATCCCAGTGGCACAGCAGCTGCTCTGCTTCTGTGTGTGTGTGTGTGTGTGTGTGTGTGTGTGTGTGTGACAGAGAGAGAGAGAGAGAGAGTGACACTTGCTGTGTATTTAAGAAACAAACGCTCAAAGAAACCAAAGAGAACGACAGAGGCAGAAAGACACTGTTTTTTTTGTGGTAACCCATGAGGTCTTGCTATCGAATTGTACAGTGCATCCTGAAGCAAGGCCGAGCAGATGACATAGTGCTCCACAGGCCTGCTTCTGGTGCCTGCTCCTGTACCAACCTGCTGCAGAAACAGAAAAAGACAAGAAGTCACGTAAGATAAAACAAAGAAAATAATGTAAATACACACGGAAAGGATTTAAAGGAAGGGGGTGCCATAAACAAAAGTACAGTGAACAAAGGACGGGATGTCAAAAAAGACAGGGGGTGCCATAAAAAGATAAAGAGACAATCCTAATAAATGTATCTGACTCCAGCAATTTGCACTAAAATTTCTAGAAAGCTGGTTTTCTTTCTCCTGCTCGCCTTGTCTGAATATGGAGTAAACACAGAAAGACAAGAAAAAACAAGGGGAAAACAAAGAGAAAAATAGTAAGAAAACTAAAGATATGAAAGACAAGAAGTCACGTAAAATAGAAAGAAAAGCAGAAAAAGAAAAAGACAAGAAGTCAGAAAAAGAAAAGGACAAGCAGTCAACTTAAAAAAGCCCAAGTGGGAGGAGCTAACATGAGTATAAAAGGCCAAGAGAGGCAAACAGAAAACAGAGAGACAAAGACAAGACACACTGGGTCGGCCTGAAGAAGGCAAAAACATGCCGAAACGTCGCGAACGGCCCAGTGAATGCTAAATGTGCACTAAAACCCTAGATATGGGCAATTTTTTGAACCAGGGCAGGGACACCACCACCCGGCCCCATCGATGGCCCGTGCACCTCAGGCTACCAGCTTGCTGGTGGCCTGATTCTTTTCTTAACACCTAACCAGCCAGTGCCTCGTGGGGTTGGGGGTGCCCCTGCCCTCTATCTTACCCTAACCCTAACCACAGGGGGGTCCCTAACACAAAAAACGAAGACAAGAAGTCACGTAAGAAAGAAAAACAAGTAGAAAAAGAAAAAGACAAGAAGTCACGTACAAGAAAGAAAGATAAGCAGAAAAAGCAAAAGACAAGAAGTCACGTACAAGAGAGAAAGACAAGTAGTCAGAAAAAGAAAAAGACAAGAAGTCACGTACAAGAAAGAAAGATAAACAGAAACAGAAAAAGACAAGAAGTCACGTAAGATAAAACAAAGAAAATAATGTAAATACACACGGAAAGGATTTAAAGGAAGGGGGTGCCATAAACAAAAGTACAGTGAACAAAGGACGGGATGTCAAAAAAGACAGGGGGTGCCATAAAAAGATAAAGAGACAATCCTAATAAATGCTTCTGGCGTAGGATCTTGGTGCGGCCGTTTGCCTGGTAGGTGTGTTTGGCTATGATGGCAGCCTTGGGCACAACAATGCGGGAGCAGGTGTTCTCAAACTTCGCATTGATGCAGATCTCTTCGCCTTCACAGAATCCACGCCGGTCAATTTTTGCATTCAATGACACCTGACCGTCAGGGATGAACATGCAGGTGACTTTCTTCTCGGAGGGTCAGCGCTCGTTTGCATGTATTAGCTCTAGAATTGCCACAGTTATCCAAGTAACGGATGAGCGATCAAAGGAACCATAACTGATTTAATGAGCCATTCACAGTTTCACTGTACCGGCCGCGTGTACTTAGACCTGCATGGCTTAATCTTTGAGACAAGCATATGCTACTGGCAGGATCAACCAGGTAGCCCCTCAGGCGGCGGCAGCGGCGCGCACGCACGCGCTCGCTCGCTCGCTCGGGGCTACTGAGCCCTGTCGACCAGGGCGAGGCTTTCCGGACGCACGTGTGGACCGGGGCGAGGGTTCGAGAAACCGTGTTTGCCGGACGGGGCCCCGTCGCCCTCGCGGGGTGGGCAAACTCTGGGTTTGCCTACCCACTCTGCGACGAGGCCCGCCGTGGTATGACCACCGGGACGGACCGGGCGTCTCGGTCTCGCTACCGAGCGATCGCGTCTGGCGGGGGGGGGGAAGCGTGGGGAGGACAGGGCGGGGTCCGAGAACCACCACCCCCCTTCGACCTTCGCGCTGTAACCCCCGGCCAGCGCTAGAGGCGAGCCTGCGGGCCGGAGGAGCTGACCGCCCGAAGGCGCCGGCGAAGGTGCCGGGCCCGGCGGCAGCCCTCTGATGGCAGGCCACGTTTGCCAGTCGATCGGGGTGGGAGGGCACAACCCTAGAAAAAAACTTACCTGTTAAAATAAAGCCTGTATAAAGGAAAGAAAAAACTTACCTGTTAAAATAAAGCCTGTATAAAGGAAAGAAACAAAAAGGAAAACACTTATTCACCTGGGCTCGACTGAAGAAGGCACTTCTATGCCGAAACGTCTCGCGATAGCCCATTAGCTCTCAAACCCAAGACATGGGTAATTTTTGGAACCGCCGGGCAGGGTCTCCACCTCCCGGCCCCCATTGATGGACAGTGCAGTCAGGCCCTTGGTGGCCTGTTATCACCTAAACCCTAACCCCCTAACCAGACCCCCCTCCCCTCCGGCGGCCGGACATGCTGAAGTGTATCCCCCTGTGGCGCTGCAACCGCCACGTCGAGTCGGTGGACAAGCGGCATTGCAACTTGCAGACGGTTCCTGATGAAATATTTCGATACAGCCGCAGTTTGGAGGAGCTTCTCCTTGATGCCAATCAACTCAAAGAGCTACCAAAGCCTTTCTTCAGACTACTGAACCTCCGGAAACTTGGCCTGAGCGACAATGAGATCCAGAGACTCCCGCCTGAGGTGGCTAACTTCATGCAACTGGTGGAATTGGACATCTCCAGGAACGATATTTCTGAGATCCCAGAGAGCATTAAGTTTTGCAGGGCCTTGGAGATTGCAGACTTCAGTGGAAACCCCCTCTCCAGATTGCCGGATGGTTTCACTGAACTCCGAGCGCTCGCTCACCTGGCCCTCAATGATGTGTCATTACAGATGTTGCCCAATGACATTGGAAATTTGGCCAACCTGGTGACGTTGGAGCTCAGGGAGAACCTGTTGAAGTCTCTGCCCACGTCGCTCTCTTTCCTGGTGAAACTGGAACAGCTGGACCTGGGCAGCAATGAACTGGAAGTTTTGCCGGATACCCTCGGCGCTCTCCCCAACCTAAGGGAGCTGTGGCTGGACCGTAACCAATTGTCCTCATTACCACCAGAGCTGGGAAACCTTCGTAGGTTGGTGTGTCTGGATGTGTCGGAGAATCGTCTGGAGGAGCTCCCGTCAGAGCTGAATGGCCTCCTGGCTCTCACAGACCTGCTGCTCACACAGAACCTGCTGGAGGTCGTCCCGGACAGCATAGGGTCTCTGAAACAGCTGTCCATCCTGAAGGTGGACCAGAACAGACTGACCCATCTGACTGATTCAATAGGCGAGTGTGAAAACCTCACAGAACTTGTCCTGACGGAGATAAGAAAGATCTAACCCAAGACATGGGTAATTTTTGGACCCGCTGGGCAGGGTCTCCACCTCCCGGCCCCCATTGATGGACAGTGCACTCAGGCCCCTGAAAGGGTGGCCTGCTATCACCATAATCCTAACCAGCCCGTGCCTCGTGGGGGTGGGAGATGCCCCTGCCTGGCCCTAAAACCCTAACCCTAACCAGGGGGGGGTTACAAGAAGTGCAGAGCTAGAACTAGTGTGGCTCCACTACACAGTCAGGACTGTAAAGTTAAGAAACCACTAATTCAGACTCAGGCCTTATATTTTCTGTTCTTTGTGTCAGGACAAGAAGTGAAAAGTTGTTGGGTGGAAAAAGGAATGAATGAATACATGACTTTTGCACACAGATCTCATTAACACACAAAACACATCCCATCTGAGGCCAGACAAATGTGGACTGTGAAGGCTCTCTATTGCACATTTAACTGTTGTCAAAGTAACAGCTGAAAAAAATATATTTTGCTGTACTACTAGTGTAAAAAGTGAAATTAAAAAAGGAAAAAAGAAGAAGAAGAAAGGCAACCATTCAGTAGTTCTTGCCCTTTAAGGCTAATCAAAAATGGTGGAAATGTGCTTTTCCTCTCACACTTGACTTGTTGTAGTATGTTTGAATATGAGAAAATCATTAAAAAAAAGTTTTTGGGAGATGCAAAATCCATAAAAAAAAGGAGTAAAAAAAGCCTAAGTAAAAGGAAGAAAAATTAAAAGAAATGCTTACCTGCAATACCTGAAGAAAAAGGAGAGAAAAAAGTTAGAAAAAAGTGCTTACCTGCAAACCCTAAATAAAAGGAATTAAAGAAATGCTTACCTGCAACCCTAAAGGAAAAAACCTGTATAAAAGGAAGAAAAAAGTGCTTACCTGCAAAAACCTAAGTAAAAGGAATGTAAAAACTTAAATAAACGGCGGTGAAAATTAAAAGAAATACTTACCTGTAAAACCTGTATAAAAGGGAGAGAAAAACACTTACCTGCAACCAGTACTGACCTGAGCCAGCCTGAGGAAGGCACTACGATGCCGAAACGTCGCGATGGCTCATTGCAGATCTAACCCAAGACATGGGTAATTTTTGGACCCGCTGGGCAGGGTCTCCACCTCCCGGCCCCCATTGATGGACAGTGCACTCAGGCCCCTGGTGGCCTGCTATCACCATAATCCTAACCCAGGAGGGAAGGACCGCGCATTCCTCGGTCCCCCCCAGGGGGGACGGGGCCGTAACCAACGCCCTAACCCTAACCCTAATGATGCGGGTGTCCGCGCTGAAGCTTCTGGGTCTGGGCTGCGCCAAGGTGGAGTACGCTAAAGGCAAGCAGCGGTGCCGACAGGAGGCCGAGTACCTCAGACATGAAACGGTCCTGCGGCTGCAAGACCAGCCCACAGACTCTGACGGCTCTGTGGTGTTGAGACCTGGCAACAAGTACGAGTACACGTTTGGATTCGAGCTCCCTCAGCAAGGGCAACTGGTGTCGTCATACAAGGGGAAGTTCGGCTACGTCCAGTACTGTGTCAAAGCCCTGATGGAGAGGCCGCAGCAGCCCGTGCTAGAGTGCAAGAAATGTTTCGAGGTGGAGGAGCCACTGGATGTCAACACCCCAGACCTGCTGTCTCCAGCAGGTGGCATGAAGGAGAAGAAAGTCACCTGCATGTTCATCCCTGACGGTCAGGTGTCATTGAATGCAAAAATTGACCGGCGTGGATTCTGTGAAGGCGAAGAGATCTGCATCAATGCGAAGTTTGAGAACACCTTGTTGGGAAATTGTTGGGAACACTGTTGCTTTTCAGAATCACAGCATGTAAATTTCTTCCTTAAATGTCAGTAGTGTTACCAGTGTTTGAAAAAAGTCCTTTATTCCTATATTGTTGCTTTTGACTCTCCTACTGCCCAGAAGACTCTGTTCAACTGAACAATGTTTTTGATGTGGAGATATGCAACTTCCACCAGTCACCACAGCTTGGTGACTGGTGCTAATTACTGCGAGTGCCGTCCATACCACACGCTCTCGATGGAACGCACTTTATCTGAGGATCCTTGTATCTGATCTGCAGTTGTCCCAGGCAACATTTCATTTAAGAGTTCCACTTCTGTGAATTCACAACTTCTGTTCTTTCAGGGCGCAGGGAAATCACTGTTAATGACTCATTTGTGAGAAAATATGTTTGTAATACGCTCTTGATACGTGCAGATGTTTTTGTATGAAAGCCGAGGGGAGAATATAAAAGGCGGAGCTCACACAGGAGCTCATTTTCCACTCGGCACTCGATGAGAGCACATCTCTGCCAGTCCAACTGTTGCCAGCTAACCTAGCTTACAGTTTTCTGTGTGCCACACCTGAAGAAGACCGTGTACGGTCGAAACGTTGTGTTTTTTGTGTTTATTTTTAAATAAACAGTTTTTTTTGGCACACCTTCTTTTGTTGTTTACTGTTTTTACGTGACTTTTTCCTTTCCACATTTTGGAAAGCGTTTTTTGTTCACATTAAAATTAAATAAATATTTTTTGAAGCACATTTAATTTTTTTTGGAAAAAAGAAAAGAAGAAAAAAATTCTGGACGCCATGGACGACGGCTGGACGGTGGTATGCTATGGCCGCCGCCACCAACGTGACCGCCAAGTCTTCTGGGACGGGTACGGAGGGCCGCAGGGAGGGATGGACCGTGCACGCTCCTTTTCCTTTCGGAGAAGGGATTATCTTCCCCACCCTAACCCATTTTAGTCCTTCCTCAAATGAGAAGACGTAAAAGATGGAGCTTCATATTTTAGAGCACAGCTTGAAAGTGGCGAGTATAGAGAAAGAAGGGATCCAGATTTGCACTCACGGATTAATAAAACTCGCCTTCCTGGCCTCCAAAACAAGATGCAAGTTTTTCAGTTTGACAGAGACTCCAGAGGACTATACCATCATCGTCGACGAGGAAGGATTTAAAGAGCTGCCCCAGTCGGAGCACATCAGCGTTGCCGACGCCACGTGGGTGGCCCTTAACGTGGTGTCAGGAGGTAGCAACACATCCACTTCACAACCCATAGGAGTCACCAAAATCGCTAAAT
>NC_135176.1:34743616-34748616 GCF_041146795.1 Maylandia zebra | reverse complement strand
ACCCGCTGCCTCCTCGCCGCCTCCTCCTGGGACCTTCAAGGACCACCCACCAGCCACTGGTACACATTCCAATCTTACACAATGGCCCCAGCATCACAGGGCATCTCCTGACATTAAAATCTATCCTGATTTCTGTTGTTTTTCCCTCATCTCTGAGCCGCTGAGTGTGAGTGTGTGTGTGTGTGTGTGTGTGTGTGTGTGTGTGTGTGTGTGTGTCTCTCTCTCTTTTACACAAAAAACACATGTCAGTTGTTAAGGAAAATGTTATAAAACACTTCTTCAGTAAAGACTCAGAGAAGAGAAACACACAGAACTTCTTGCTAGCAAGGGCAGCCTCCACTCTAAGAGACTCCAGTGAGAGAACTGCCCCGGTCTTTATTTTATACTCCATTGAGCGTGTGTGTGTGCGTGTGTGTGTGTGTGTGTGTGTGTTGACAGAGAGAGAGAGACAGAGAGAGAGAGAGAGAGGGAGAGATACAAAGGAATGTAATTCAAATTTTGCACTTCAGACCTTACAGTGTGTGTGTGTGTGTGTGTGTGTGTGTGTGTGTGTGTTGACAGAGAGAGAGAGAGAGAGAGAGAGAGACAGAGAGAGAGAGAGAGAGAGAGAGAGGGAGAGATACAAAGGAATGTAATTCAAATTTTGCACTTCAGACCTTACAGTGTGTGTGTGTGTGTGTGTGTGTGTGTGTGTGTGTGTGTGTGTGTGTGTGTGTCTGTCTTTTACACAAAAAATGCACTTGCAACAACTTTAATATGGAATGTACTGGACTTCCCAGCTAGGCGCCCTCCTGTGGATGACAGGTGCAATTGATTGTCAAAAGCAGATATCTAACAGCTTCTGACACTTTGTACCGCATTGAGCCAGCAGAGGGAGCCCCCCTGGTTCAATCCCAGCTGCACAGCAGTTGTGACCAGCTTCTGTCTGTGTGCTTTGGTGTGTGTGAGTGTGTGTGTGTGTGTGTTGACAGAGAGAGAGAGAGAGAGAGAGGGAGAGATACAAAGGAATGTAATTCAAATTTTGCACTTCAGACCTTACTCTGTGTGTGTGTGTGTGTGTGTGTGTGTGTGTGTGTGTGTGTGTGTGTGTGTGTGTGTGTGTGTGTGTGTGTGTGTGTTGACAGAGAGAGAGAGAGAGAGAGAGAGAGAGAGGGAGAGATACAAAGGAATGTAATTCAAATTTTGCACTTCAGACCTTACTGTGTGTGTGTGTGTGTGTGTGTGTGTGTGTGTGTGTGTGTGTGTGTGTCTGTCTTTTACACAAAAAATGCACTTGCAACAACTTTAATATGGAATGTACTGGACTTCCCAGCTAGGCGCCCTCCTGTGGACGACAGGTGCAATCCCAGTTGCACAGCACTTGACCAGCTTCTGTGTGTGTGTGTGTGTGTGTGTGTGTGTGACAGACAGACAGACAGACAGACAGACAGAGAGGGAGATTCAAAGCATCAGGACCAGGAGATGACACAGTGCTCCAAAGGCCTGGTTCTGCTGCCTCCTCCTCCACCCACCTGCTGCAGACGCTTCTGTGAAGGGAAACTGCTACATGTTATGTCACCGATCCCTGCCATGCTGCGTGTCTAACGACCCGGCAGGGCCTGCTGAGTACAGTGGTGGTGGAATCGGCCCGATCGGACACTCCTATCTGCCACTTTGACCTTTTTATTCCGTCAAATTTGGACCCATTTACACCAAGTCCAGAACCGTTGGTGCTATCGACATGGGGTCTTCACCAGCGCGTGCGGAGCGGCAGAAAATCCCCACGTAGACACCACTTTCATCCCTCTACGACACTTACTTTCCCAGTTATTCCATTTTATTCCGTCAAGCTCTGGCTAAATCCCCTTAACCTAACCAACCCTAATCATACCTGCATTTGTCCACTGGAGGGAGACAAAAACACCAAGCTCTGAGATTCAAATTTTGAACTGCAGACCTCACAGTGTCTGTGTGTGTGTGTGTGTGTGCGCTTTGGTGTGTTTGCTTTGGTGTGTGTGTGTGTGTGTGTGTGTGTGTGTGTGTGACAGAGAGAGAGAGTGACACTTGCTGTGTATTTAAGAAACAAACGCTCAAAGAAACCAAACAGAATGACACAGGCAGAAAGACACTGTTTTATTTTGGTAACCAATGATGCATTTCTTCTTCCCTTGTACAGTGCACCCTGAAGCGGTGTGTGGACCAGGAGATCAGCAGAACAGGAACCACAGAGCGTCAGCGGCAGACATCCAAGCTGCACAGGGCACACGCAGCACCAGGCAGAATTAATGACGTCCCTGATCCACAGCTCAAGCCCAGCCACCCGCTGCCTCCTCGCCGCCTCCTCCCGGGACCTTCAAGGACCACCCACCAGCCACTGGTACACATTCCAATCTTACACAATGGCCCCAGCATCACAGGGCATCTCCTGACATTAAAATCTATCCTGATTTCTGTTGTTTTTCCCTCATCTCTGAGCCGCTGAGTGTGAGTGTGAGTGTGTGTGTGTGTGTGTCTCTCTCTCTTTTACACAAAAAACACATGTCAGTTGTTAAGGAAAATGTTATAAAACACTTCTTCAGTAAAGACTCAGAGAAGAGAAACACACAGAACTTCTTGCTAGCAAGGGCAGCCTCCACTCTAAGAGACTCCAGTGAGAGAACTGCCCCGGTCTTTATTTTATACTCCATTGAGCGTGTGTGTGTGTGTGTGTGTGTGTGTGTGTGTGTGTGTGTGTGTGTGTGTGTGTGTCTCTTTTACACAAAAAATACATGTGAGTGCACTTGCAACAACTTTTAATATGCAATGTACAGGACTTGCTTGCTAGGCGCCATCCTGTGGACCAAACATGCAATTGAAAGATGTTATTTTCGCCGGTATAACACCTTCTGACACTTTGTACCGCATTGAGCCAGCAGAGGGAGCACCTCTTGTTCAATCCCAGTGGCACAGCAGCTGCTCTGCTTCTGTGTGTGTGTGTGTGTGTGTGTGTGTGTGTGTGTGTGTGTGTGTGTGTGACAGAGAGACAGACAGAGAGAGAGAGACACTTGCTGTGTATTTAAAAAACAAGCGCTCAAACAAACCAAAGAGAACGACAGAGGCAGAAAGACACTGTTTTTTTTGTGGTAACCCATGAGGTCTTGCTATCGAATTGTACAGTGCATCCTGAAGCAAGGCCGAGCAGATGACATAGTGCTCCACAGGCCTGCTTCTGGTGCCTGCTCCTGTACCAACCTGCTGCAGAGGCTTCTGTGAAGGGAAACTGCTACATGTTATGTCACCAATCCCTGCCATGCTGCGTGTCTAACGACCCGGCAGGGCCTGCTGAGTACAGTGGTGGTGGACCCAGGCCCTCTGCACCTTCCTTTCTCCGACTGGGACCCTTTTGTCCCATCCTTTTTGGTCCGATTCGCCATATCTCCAGAACCGAAGAAGCCATCGGCGTGGCTTCTTCGCCACAGCGTCCGGCACCCACCAAAACCCCCACCTAGACACCAACATCAGCCCTCTACACCTCTTACTTTTTCAGTTATTCCACTTTTGTCCCATCCTCTCCTGGCTTTTTCCCCATAACCTATCCTATCATTTAAGCCTCATCATACCTGCCGTGGGCCACTGGAGGGAGACAAATCACCATGCACTAAAATTCAAATTTTGCACTGCAAACCTCACAGTGTCTGTGTGTGTGTGTGTGTGTGTGTGTGTGTGTGTGTGTGTGTGTGTGTGCGCTTTGGTGTGTGTGTGTGTGTGTGTGTGTGTGTGCGCGCTTTGGTGTGTGTGCTTTGGTGTGTGTGTGTGTGTGTGTGTGACAGAGAGAGAGAGAGAGAGAGTGACACTTGCTGTGTATTTAAGAAACAAACGCTCAAAGAAACCAAACAGAATGACACAGGCAGAAAGACACTGTTTTATTTTGGTAACCAATGATGCATTTCTTCTTCCCTTGTACAGTGCACCCTGAAGCCGTGTGTGGACCAGGAGATCAGCAGAACAGGAACCACAGAGCGTCAGCGGCAGACATCCAAGCTGCACAGGGCACACGCAGCACCAGGCAGAATTAATGACGTCCCTGATCCACAGCTCAAGCCCAGCCACCCGCTGCCTCCTCGCCGCCTCCTCCTGGGACCTTCAAGGACCACCCACCAGCCACTGGTACACATTCCAATCTTACACAATGGCCCCAGCATCACAGGGCATCTCCTGACATTAAAATCTATCCTGATTTCTGTTGTTTTTCCCTCATCTCTGAGCCGCTGAGTGTGAGTGTGTGTGTGTGTGTGTGTGTGTGTGTGTGTGTGTGTGTGTGTCTCTCTCTCTTTTACACAAAAAACACATGTCAGTTGTTAAGGAAAATGTTATAAAACACTTCTTCAGTAAAGACTCAGAGAAGAGAAACACACAGAACTTCTTGCTAGCAAGGGCAGCCTCCACTCTAAGAGACTCCAGTGAGAGAACTGCCCCGGTCTTTATTTTATACTCCATTGAGCGTGTGTGTGTGCGTGTGTGTGTGTGTGTGTGTGTGTTGACAGAGAGAGAGAGACAGAGAGAGAGAGAGAGAGGGAGAGATACAAAGGAATGTAATTCAAATTTTGCACTTCAGACCTTACAGTGTGTGTGTGTGTGTGTGTGTGTGTGTGTGTGTGTGTGTGTGTGTGTTGACAGAGAGAGAGAGAGAGAGAGAGAGACAGAGAGAGAGAGAGAGAGAGAGAGAGGGAGAGATACAAAGGAATGTAATTCAAATTTTGCACTTCAGACCTTACAGTGTGTGTGTGTGTGTGTGTGTGTGTGTGTGTGTGTGTGTGTGTCTGTCTTTTACACAAAAAATGCACTTGCAACAACTTTAATATGGAATGTACTGGACTTCCCAGCTAGGCGCCCTCCTGTGGATGACAGGTGCAATTGATTGTCAAAAGCAGATATCTAACAGCTTCTGACACTTTGTACCGCATTGAGCCAGCAGAGGGAGCCCCCCTGGTTCAATCCCAGCTGCACAGCAGTTGTGACCAGCTTCTGTCTGTGTGCTTTGG
>NC_135176.1:34726116-34738616 GCF_041146795.1 Maylandia zebra | reverse complement strand
CACAGTGTCTGTGTGTGTGTGTGTGTGTGCGCTTTGGTGTGTTTGCTTTGGTGTGTGTGTGTGTGTGTGTGTGTGTGTGTGTGTGTGTGTGACAGAGAGAGAGAGTGACACTTGCTGTGTATTTAAGAAACAAACGCTCAAAGAAACCAAACAGAATGACACAGGCAGAAAGACACTGTTTTATTTTGGTAACCAATGATGCATTTCTTCTCCGCTTGTACAGTGCACCCTGAAGCCGTGTGTGGACCAGGAGATCAGCAGAACAGGAACCACAGAGCGTCAGCGGCAGACATCCAAGCTGCACAGGGCACACGCAGCACCAGGCAGAATTAATGACGTCCCTGATCCACAGCTCAAGCCCAGCCACCCGCTGCCTCCTCGCCGCCTCCTCCTGGGACCTTCAAGGACCACCCACCAGCCACTGGTACACATTCCAATCTTACACAATGGCCCCAGCATCACAGGGCATCTCCTGACATTAAAATCTATCCTGATTTCTGTTGTTTTTCCCTCATCTCTGAGCCGCTGAGTGTGAGTGTGTGTGTGTGTGTGTGTGTGTGTGTGTGTGTGTGTGTCTCTCTCTCTTTTACACAAAAAACACATGTCAGTTGTTAAGGAAAATGTTATAAAACACTTCTTCAGTAAAGACTCAGAGAAGAGAAACACACAGAACTTCTTGCTAGCAAGGGCAGCCTCCACTCTAAGAGACTCCAGTGAGAGAACTGCCCCGGTCTTTATTTTATACTCCATTGAGCGTGTGTGTGTGCGTGTGTGTGTGTGTGTGTGTGTTGACAGAGAGACAGAGAGAGAGAGAGAGAGAGAGGGAGAGATACAAAGGAATGTAATTCAAATTTTGCACTTCAGACCTTACTGTGTGTGTGTGTGTGTGTGTGTGTGTGTGTGTGTGTTGACAGAGAGAGAGAGAGAGAGAGACAGAGAGAGAGAGAGAGAGAGAGAGAGAGAGAGATACAAAGGAATGTAATTCAAATTTTGCACTTCAGACCTTACAGTGTGTGTGTGTGTGTGTGTGTGTGTGTCTGTCTTTTACACAAAAAATGCACTTGCAACAACTTTAATATGGAATGTACTGGACTTCCCGGCTAGGCGCCCTCCTGTGGATGACAGGTGCAATTGATTGTCAAAAGCAGATATCTAACAGCTTCTGACACTTTGTACCGCATTGAGCCAGCAGAGGGAGCCCCCCTGGTTCAATCCCAGTTGCACAGCAGTTGTGACCAGCTTCTGTCTGTGTGCTTTGGTGTGTGTGAGTGTGTGTGTGTGTGTGTGTGTTGACAGAGAGAGAGACAGAGAGAGAGAGAGAGAGAGAGAGGGAGAGATACAAAGGAATGTAATTCAAATTTTGCACTTCAGACCTTACTGTGTGTGTGTGTGTGTGTGTGTGTGTGTGTGTGTGTGTTGACAGAGAGAGAGAGAGAGAGAGAGAGGGAGAGATACAAAGGAATGTAATTCAAATTTTGCACTTCAGACCTTACAGTGTGTGTGTGTGTGTGTGTGTGTGTGTGTGTGTGTGTCTGTCTTTTACACAAAAAATGCACTTGCAACAACTTTAATATGGAATGTACTGGACTTCCCGGCTAGGCGCCCTCCTGTGGATGACAGGTGCAATTGATTGTCAAAAGCAGATATCTAACAGCTTCTGACACTTTGTACCGCATTGAGCCAGCAGAGGGAGCCCCCCTGGTTCAATCCCAGTTGCACAGCAGTTGTGACCAGCTTCTGTCTGTGTGCTTTGGTGTGTGTGAGTGTGTGTGTGTGTGTGTGTGTGTTGACAGAGAGAGAGACAGAGAGAGAGAGAGAGAGAGAGGGAGAGATACAAAGGAATGTAATTCAAATTTTGCACTTCAGACCTTACTGTGTGTGTGTGTGTGTGTGTGTGTGTGTGTGTGTTGACAGAGAGAGAGAGAGAGAGAGAGAGAGAGAGGGAGAGATACAAAGGAATGTAATTCAAATTTTGCACTTCAGACCTTACAGTGTGTGTGTGTGTGTGTGTGTGTGTGTGTGTGTGTGTGTGTCTGTCTTTTACACAAAAAATGCACTTGCAACAACTTTAATATGGAATGTACTGGACTTCCCAGCTAGGCGCCCTCCTGTGGACGACAGGTGCAATCCCAGTTGCACAGCACTTGACCAGCTTCTGTGTGTGTGTGTGTGTGTGTGTGTGTGTGTGACAGACAGACAGACAGAGAGGGAGATTCAAAGCATCAGGACCAGGAGATGACACAGTGCTCCAAAGGCCTGGTTCTGCTGCCTCCTCCTCCACCCACCTGCTGCAGACGCTTCTGTGAAGGGAAACTGCTACATGTTATGTCACCGATCCCTGCCATGCTGCGTGTCTAACGACCCGGCAGGGCCTGCTGAGTACAGTGGTGGTGGAATCGGCCCGATCGGACACTCCTATCTGCCACTTTGACCTTTTTATTCCGTCAAATTTGGACCCATTTACACCAAGTCCAGAACCGTTGGTGCTATCGACATGGGGTCTTCACCAGCGCGTGCGGAGCGGCAGAAAATCCCCACGTAGACACCACTTTCATCCCTCTACGACACTTACTTTCCCAGTTATTCCATTTTATTCCGTCAAGCTCTGGCTAAATCCCCTTAACCTAACCTAACCAACCCTAATCATACCTGCATTTGTCCACTGGAGGGAGACAAAAAAACCAAGCTCTGAGATTCAAATTTTGAACTGCAGACCTCACAGTGTCTGTGTGTGTGTGTGTGTGTGTGTGTGTGTGTGTGTGTGTGTGCGCTTTGGTGTGTGTGCTTTGGGGTGTGTGTGTGTGTGTGTGTGACAGAGAGAGAGAGAGAGAGAGTGACACTTGCTGTGTATTTAAGAAACAAACGCTCAAAGAAACCAAACAGAATGACACAGGCAGAAAGACACTGTTTTATTTTGGTAACCAATGATGCATTTCTTCTTCCCTTGTACAGTGCACCCTGAAGCCGTGTGTGGACCAGGAGATCAGCAGAACAGGAACCACAGAGCGTCAGCGGCAGACATCCAAGCTGCACAGGGCACACGCAGCACCAGGCAGAATTAATGACGTCCCTGATCCACAGCTCAAGCCCAGCCACCCGCTGCCTCCTCGCCGCCTCCTCCTGGGACCTTCAAGGACCACCCACCAGCCACTGGTACACATTCCAATCTTACACAATGGCCCCAGCATCACAGGGCATCTCCTGACATTAAAATCTATCCTGATTTCTGTTGTTTTTCCCTCATCTCTGAGCCGCTGAGTGTGTGTGTGTGTGTGTGTGTGTGTGTGTGTGTGTGTGTGTCTCTCTCTCTTTTACACAAAAAACACATGTCAGTTGTTAAGGAAAATGTTATAAAACACTTCTTCAGTAAAGACTCAGAGAAGAGAAACACACAGAACTTCTTGCTAGCAAGGGCAGCCTCCACTCTAAGAGACTCCAGTGAGAGAACTGCCCCGGTCTTTATTTTATACTCCATTGAGCGTGTGTGTGTGTGTGTGTGTGTGTGTGTGTGTGTGTGTGTGTGTCTCTTTTACACAAAAAATACATGTGAGTGCACTTGCAACAACTTTTAATATGCAATGTACAGGACTTGCTTGCTAGGCGCCATCCTGTGGACCAAACATGCAATTGAAAGATGTTATTTTCGCCGGTATAACACCTTCTGACACTTTGTACCGCATTGAGCCAGCAGAGGGAGCACCTCTTGTTCAATCCCAGTGGCACAGCAGCTGCTCTGCTTCTGTGTGTGTGTGTGTGTGTGTGTGTGACAGAGAGACAGACAGAGAGAGAGAGAGAGAGACACTTGCTGTGTATTTAAAAAACAAGCGCTCAAACAAACCAAAGAGAACGACAGAGGCAGAAAGACACTGTTTTTTTTGTGGTAACCCATGAGGTCTTGCTATCGAATTGTACAGTGCATCCTGAAGCAAGGCCGAGCAGATGACATAGTGCTCCACAGGCCTGCTTCTGGTGCCTGCTCCTGTACCAACCTGCTGCAGAGGCTTCTGTGAAGGGAAACTGCTACATGTTATGTCACCAATCCCTGCCATGCTGCGTGTCTAACGACCCGGCAGGGCCTGCTGAGTACAGTGGTGGTGGACCCAGGCCCTCTGCACCTTCCTTTCTCCGACTGGGACCCTTTTGTCCCATCCTTTTTGGTCCGATTCGCCATATCTCCAGAACCGAAGAAGCCATCGGCGTGGCTTCTTCGCCACAGCGTCCGGCACCCACCAAAACCCCCACCTAGACACCAACATCAGCCCTCTACACCTCTTACTTTTTCAGTTATTCCACTTTTGTCCCATCCTCTCCTGGCTTTTTCCCCATAACCTATCATTTAAGCCTCATCATACCTGCCGTGGGCCACTGGAGGGAGACAAATCACCATGCACTAAAATTCAAATTTTGCACTGCAAACCTCACAGTGTCTGTGTGTGTGTGTGTGTGTGTGTGTGTGTGTGTGTGTGTGTGTGTGTGTGCGCTTTGGTGTGTGTGTGTGTGTGTGTGTGTGTGTGTGCGCGCTTTGGTGTGTGTGCTTTGGTGTGTGTGTGTGTGTGTGTGTGTGACAGAGAGAGAGAGAGAGAGAGTGACACTTGCTGTGTATTTAAGAAACAAACGCTCAAAGAAACCAAACAGAATGACACAGGCAGAAAGACACTGTTTTATTTTGGTAACCAATGATGCATTTCTTCTTCCCTTGTACAGTGCACCCTGAAGCCGTGTGTGGACCAGGAGATCAGCAGAACAGGAACCACAGAGCGTCAGCGGCAGACATCCAAGCTGCACAGGGCACACGCAGCACCAGGCAGAATTAATGACGTCCCTGATCCACAGCTCAAGCCCAGCCACCCGCTGCCTCCTCGCCGCCTCCTCCTGGGACCTTCAAGGACCACCCACCAGCCACTGGTACACATTCCAATCTTACACAATGGCCCCAGCATCACAGGGCATCTCCTGACATTAAAATCTATCCTGATTTCTGTTGTTTTTCCCTCATCTCTGAGCCGCTGAGTGTGAGTGTGTGTGTGTGTGTGTGTGTGTGTGTGTGTGTGTGTGTGTGTGTGTCTCTCTCTCTTTTACACAAAAAACACATGTCAGTTGTTAAGGAAAATGTTATAAAACACTTCTTCAGTAAAGACTCAGAGAAGAGAAACACACAGAACTTCTTGCTAGCAAGGGCAGCCTCCACTCTAAGAGACTCCAGTGAGAGAACTGCCCCGGTCTTTATTTTATACTCCATTGAGCGTGTGTGTGTGCGTGTGTGTGTGTGTGTGTGTGTTGACAGAGAGAGAGAGACAGAGAGAGAGAGAGAGAGGGAGAGATACAAAGGAATGTAATTCAAATTTTGCACTTCAGACCTTACAGTGTGTGTGTGTGTGTGTGTGTGTGTGTGTGTGTGTGTGTGTTGACAGAGAGAGAGAGAGAGAGAGAGAGACAGAGAGAGAGAGAGAGAGAGAGAGAGGGAGAGATACAAAGGAATGTAATTCAAATTTTGCACTTCAGACCTTACAGTGTGTGTGTGTGTGTGTGTGTGTGTGTGTGTGTGTGTGTGTGTGTGTGTGTCTGTCTTTTACACAAAAAATGCACTTGCAACAACTTTAATATGGAATGTACTGGACTTCCCAGCTAGGCGCCCTCCTGTGGATGACAGGTGCAATTGATTGTCAAAAGCAGATATCTAACAGCTTCTGACACTTTGTACCGCATTGAGCCAGCAGAGGGAGCCCCCCTGGTTCAATCCCAGCTGCACAGCAGTTGTGACCAGCTTCTGTCTGTGTGCTTTGGTGTGTGTGAGTGTGTGTGTGTGTGTGTTGACAGAGAGAGAGAAAGAGAGAGAGGGAGAGATACAAAGGAATGTAATTCAAATTTTGCACTTCAGACCTTACTCTGTGTGTGTGTGTGTGTGTGTGTGTGTGTGTGTGTGTGTGTGTGTGTGTGTGTGTGTGTGTTGACAGAGAGAGAGAGAGAGAGAGAGAGAGAGAGGGAGAGATACAAAGGAATGTAATTCAAATTTTGCACTTCAGACCTTACTGTGTGTGTGTGTGTGTGTGTGTGTGTGTGTGTGTGTGTGTGTGTGTGTGTGTCTGTCTTTTACACAAAAAATGCACTTGCAACAACTTTAATATGGAATGTACTGGACTTCCCAGCTAGGCGCCCTCCTGTGGACGACAGGTGCAATCCCAGTTGCACAGCACTTGACCAGCTTCTGTGTGTGTGTGTGTGTGTGTGTGTGTGTGACAGACAGACAGACAGACAGACAGACAGAGAGGGAGATTCAAAGCATCAGGACCAGGAGATGACACAGTGCTCCAAAGGCCTGGTTCTGCTGCCTCCTCCTCCACCCACCTGCTGCAGACGCTTCTGTGAAGGGAAACTGCTACATGTTATGTCACCGATCCCTGCCATGCTGCGTGTCTAACGACCCGGCAGGGCCTGCTGAGTACAGTGGTGGTGGAATCGGCCCGATCGGACACTCCTATCTGCCACTTTGACCTTTTTATTCCGTCAAATTTGGACCCATTTACACCAAGTCCAGAACCGTTGGTGCTATCGACATGGGGTCTTCACCAGCGCGTGCGGAGCGGCAGAAAATCCCCACGTAGACACCACTTTCATCCCTCTACGACACTTACTTTCCCAGTTATTCCATTTTATTCCGTCAAGCTCTGGCTAAATCCCCTTAACCTAACCAACCCTAATCATACCTGCATTTGTCCACTGGAGGGAGACAAAAACACCAAGCTCTGAGATTCAAATTTTGAACTGCAGACCTCACAGTGTCTGTGTGTGTGTGTGTGTGTGCGCTTTGGTGTGTTTGCTTTGGTGTGTGTGTGTGTGTGTGTGTGTGTGTGTGTGACAGAGAGAGAGAGTGACACTTGCTGTGTATTTAAGAAACAAACGCTCAAAGAAACCAAACAGAATGACACAGGCAGAAAGACACTGTTTTATTTTGGTAACCAATGATGCATTTCTTCTTCCCTTGTACAGTGCACCCTGAAGCGGTGTGTGGACCAGGAGATCAGCAGAACAGGAACCACAGAGCGTCAGCGGCAGACATCCAAGCTGCACAGGGCACACGCAGCACCAGGCAGAATTAATGACGTCCCTGATCCACAGCTCAAGCCCAGCCACCCGCTGCCTCCTCGCCGCCTCCTCCCGGGACCTTCAAGGACCACCCACCAGCCACTGGTACACATTCCAATCTTACACAATGGCCCCAGCATCACAGGGCATCTCCTGACATTAAAATCTATCCTGATTTCTGTTGTTTTTCCCTCATCTCTGAGCCGCTGAGTGTGAGTGTGAGTGTGTGTGTGTGTGTGTGTGTCTCTCTCTCTTTTACACAAAAAACACATGTCAGTTGTTAAGGAAAATGTTATAAAACACTTCTTCAGTAAAGACTCAGAGAAGAGAAACACACAGAACTTCTTGCTAGCAAGGGCAGCCTCCACTCTAAGAGACTCCAGTGAGAGAACTGCCCCGGTCTTTATTTTATACTCCATTGAGCGTGTGTGTGTGTGTGTGTGTGTGTGTGTGTGTGTGTGTGTGTGTGTGTGTCTCTTTTACACAAAAAATACATGTGAGTGCACTTGCAACAACTTTTAATATGCAATGTACAGGACTTGCTTGCTAGGCGCCATCCTGTGGACCAAACATGCAATTGAAAGATGTTATTTTCGCCGGTATAACACCTTCTGACACTTTGTACCGCATTGAGCCAGCAGAGGGAGCACCTCTTGTTCAATCCCAGTGGCACAGCAGCTGCTCTGCTTCTGTGTGTGTGTGTGTGTGTGTGTGTGTGTGTGTGTGTGTGTGTGTGTGTGTGTTGACAGAGAGAGAGAGAGAGAGAGAGAGAGAGAGAGGGAGAGATACAAAGGAATGTAATTCAAATTTTGCACTTCAGACCTTACTGTGTGTGTGTGTGTGTGTGTGTGTGTGTGTGTGTGTGTGTGTGTGTGTGTGTGTGTGTGTCTGTCTTTTACACAAAAAATGCACTTGCAACAACTTTAATATGGAATGTACTGGACTTCCCAGCTAGGCGCCCTCCTGTGGACGACAGGTGCAATCCCAGTTGCACAGCACTTGACCAGCTTCTGTGTGTGTGTGTGTGTGTGTGTGTGTGTGACAGACAGACAGACAGACAGACAGACAGAGAGGGAGATTCAAAGCATCAGGACCAGGAGATGACACAGTGCTCCAAAGGCCTGGTTCTGCTGCCTCCTCCTCCACCCACCTGCTGCAGACGCTTCTGTGAAGGGAAACTGCTACATGTTATGTCACCGATCCCTGCCATGCTGCGTGTCTAACGACCCGGCAGGGCCTGCTGAGTACAGTGGTGGTGGAATCGGCCCGATCGGACACTCCTATCTGCCACTTTGACCTTTTTATTCCGTCAAATTTGGACCCATTTACACCAAGTCCAGAACCGTTGGTGCTATCGACATGGGGTCTTCACCAGCGCGTGCGGAGCGGCAGAAAATCCCCACGTAGACACCACTTTCATCCCTCTACGACACTTACTTTCCCAGTTATTCCATTTTATTCCGTCAAGCTCTGGCTAAATCCCCTTAACCTAACCCCTAACCCTAACCCTAACCCTAACCCCCTAACCCCCTACCCTAACCCCCTAACCCTAACCCCCTAACCCTAACCCCCCTAACCCCCTAACCCTAACCCCCTAACCCTAACCCCTAACCCTAACCCTAACTAACCCTAACCCTAACCCCTAACCCCCCTACCCTAACCCTAACCCCCTAACCCTACCCCCCCTAACCCTAACCCTAACCCCCCCTAACCCTACCCTAACCCTAACCCCTAACCCTAACCCTAACCCTGTGTGTGTGTGTGTGTGTGTGTGTGTTGACAGAGAGAGAGAGAGAGAGAGAGAGAGAGACAGAGAGAGAGAGAGAGAGAGAGAGAGGGAGAGATACAAAGGAATGTAATTCAAATTTTGCACTTCAGACCTTACAGTGTGTGTGTGTGTGTGTGTGTGTGTGTGTGTGTGTGTGTCTGTCTTTTACACAAAAAATGCACTTGCAACAACTTTAATATGGAATGTACTGGACTTCCCGGCTAGGCGCCCTCCTGTGGATGACAGGTGCAATTGATTGTCAAAAGCAGATATCTAACAGCTTCTGACACTTTGTACCGCATTGAGCCAGCAGAGGGAGCCCCCCTGGTTCAATCCCAGTTGCACAGCAGTTGTGACCAGCTTCTGTCTGTGTGCTTTGGTGTGTGTGAGTGTGTGTGTGTGTTGACAGAGAGAGAGACAGAGAGAGAGAGAGAGAGAGAGAGGGAGAGATACAAAGGAATGTAATTCAAATTTTGCACTTCAGACCTTACTGTGTGTGTGTGTGTGTGTGTGTGTGTGTGTGTGTGTGTGTGTGTTGACAGAGAGAGAGAGAGAGAGAGAGAGGGAGAGATACAAAGGAATGTAATTCAAATTTTGCACTTCAGACCTTACAGTGTGTGTGTGTGTGTGTGTGTGTGTGTGTGTGTGTGTGTCTGTCTTTTACACAAAAAATGCACTTGCAACAACTTTAATATGGAATGTACTGGACTTCCCGGCTAGGCGCCCTCCTGTGGATGACAGGTGCAATTGATTGTCAAAAGCAGATATCTAACAGCTTCTGACACTTTGTACCGCATTGAGCCAGCAGAGGGAGCCCCCCTGGTTCAATCCCAGTTGCACAGCAGTTGTGACCAGCTTCTGTCTGTGTGCTTTGGTGTGTGTGAGTGTGTGTGTGTGTGTGTGTGTGTTGACAGAGAGAGAGACAGAGAGAGAGAGAGAGAGAGAGGGAGAGATACAAAGGAATGTAATTCAAATTTTGCACTTCAGACCTTACTGTGTGTGTGTGTGTGTGTGTGTGTGTGTGTGTGTGTGTGTGTGTGTGTTGACAGAGAGAGAGAGAGAGAGAGAGAGAGAGAGGGAGAGATACAAAGGAATGTAATTCAAATTTTGCACTTCAGACCTTACAGTGTGTGTGTGTGTGTGTGTGTGTGTGTGTGTGTGTGTGTGTGTGTGTGTCTGTCTTTTACACAAAAAATGCACTTGCAACAACTTTAATATGGAATGTACTGGACTTCCCAGCTAGGCGCCCTCCTGTGGACGACAGGTGCAATCCCAGTTGCACAGCACTTGACCAGCTTCTGTGTGTGTGTGTGTGTGTGTGTGTGTGTGTGACAGACAGACAGACAGAGAGGGAGATTCAAAGCATCAGGACCAGGAGATGACACAGTGCTCCAAAGGCCTGGTTCTGCTGCCTCCTCCTCCACCCACCTGCTGCAGACGCTTCTGTGAAGGGAAACTGCTACATGTTATGTCACCGATCCCTGCCATGCTGCGTGTCTAACGACCCGGCAGGGCCTGCTGAGTACAGTGGTGGTGGAATCGGCCCGATCGGACACTCCTATCTGCCACTTTGACCTTTTTATTCCGTCAAATTTGGACCCATTTACACCAAGTCCAGAACCGTTGGTGCTATCGACATGGGGTCTTCACCAGCGCGTGCGGAGCGGCAGAAAATCCCCACGTAGACACCACTTTCATCCCTCTACGACACTTACTTTCCCAGTTATTCCATTTTATTCCGTCAAGCTCTGGCTAAATCCCCTTAACCTAACCCTAACCCTAACCCCTAACCCTAACCCCTAACCCTAACCCTAACCCTGACCCTAACCCTAACCCCCCCCCCTAACCCTAACCCCCTAACCCTAACCCTAACCCTAAACGCTCAAAGAAACCAAACAGAATGACACAGGCAGAAAGACACTGTTTTATTTTGGTAACCAATGATGCATTTCTTCTCCGCTTGTACAGTGCACCCTGAAGCCGTGTGTGGACCAGGAGATCAGCAGAACAGGAACCACAGAGCGTCAGCGGCAGACATCCAAGCTGCACAGGGCACACGCAGCACCAGGCAGAATTAATGACGTCCCTGATCCACAGCTCAAGCCCAGCCACCCGCTGCCTCCTCGCCGCCTCCTCCTGGGACCTTCAAGGACCACCCACCAGCCACTGGTACACATTCCAATCTTACACAATGGCCCCAGCATCACAGGGCATCTCCTGACATTAAAATCTATCCTGATTTCTGTTGTTTTTCCCTCATCTCTGAGCCGCTGAGTGTGAGTGTGTGTGTGTGTGTGTGTGTGTGTGTGTGTGTGTGTGTGTGTGTGTGTCTCTCTCTCTTTTACACAAAAAACACATGTCAGTTGTTAAGGAAAATGTTATAAAACACTTCTTCAGTAAAGACTCAGAGAAGAGAAACACACAGAACTTCTTGCTAGCAAGGGCAGCCTCCACTCTAAGAGACTCCAGTGAGAGAACTGCCCCGGTCTTTATTTTATACTCCATTGAGCGTGTGTGTGTGCGTGTGTGTGTGTGTGTGTGTGTTGACAGAGAGACAGAGAGAGAGAGAGAGAGAGAGGGAGAGATACAAAGGAATGTAATTCAAATTTTGCACTTCAGACCTTACTGTGTGTGTGTGTGTGTGTGTGTGTGTGTGTGTGTGTGTGTGTGTTGACAGAGAGAGAGAGAGAGAGAGACAGAGAGAGAGAGAGAGAGAGAGAGAGGGAGAGATACAAAGGAATGTAATTCAAATTTTGCACTTCAGACCTTACAGTGTGTGTGTGTGTGTGTGTGTGTGTGTGTGTGTGTCTGTCTTTTACACAAAAAATGCACTTGCAACAACTTTAATATGGAATGTACTGGACTTCCCGGCTAGGCGCCCTCCTGTGGATGACAGGTGCAATTGATTGTCAAAAGCAGATATCTAACAGCTTCTGACACTTTGTACCGCATTGAGCCAGCAGAGGGAGCCCCCCTGGTTCAATCCCAGTTGCACAGCAGTTGTGACCAGCTTCTGTCTGTGTGCTTTGGTGTGTGTGAGTGTGTGTGTGTGTGTGTGTGTGTTGACAGAGAGAGAGACAGAGAGAGAGAGAGAGAGAGAGGGAGAGATACAAAGGAATGTAATTCAAATTTTGCACTTCAGACCTTACTGTGTGTGTGTGTGTGTGTGTGTGTGTGTGTGTGTGTGTGTGTGTGTGTTGACAGAGAGAGAGAGAGAGAGAGAGAGAGAGAGGGAGAGATACAAAGGAATGTAATTCAAATTTTGCACTTCAGACCTTACAGTGTGTGTGTGTGTGTGTGTGTGTGTGTGTGTGTGTGTGTGTGTGTGTGTGTGTGTCTGTCTTTTACACAAAAAATGCACTTGCAACAACTTTAATATGGAATGTACTGGACTTCCCAGCTAGGCGCCCTCCTGTGGACGACAGGTGCAATCCCAGTTGCACAGCACTTGACCAGCTTCTGTGTGTGTGTGTGTGTGTGTGTGTGTGTGTGACAGACAGACAGACAGAGAGGGAGATTCAAAGCATCAGGACCAGGAGATGACACAGTGCTCCAAAGGCCTGGTTCTGCTGCCTCCTCCTCCACCCACCTGCTGCAGACGCTTCTGTGAAGGGAAACTGCTACATGTTATGTCACCGATCCCTGCCAT